>NC_086000.1:1283386-1353386 GCF_030014385.1 Trichomycterus rosablanca | reverse complement strand
TCACCACACCCACATGTCATCACCACACCCACACGTCATCACCACACCTACACACACCATCACCACACCCACATGTCATCACCACACCCACACACACCACCACACCCACACGTCATGACCACACCCACACGTCATCACCACACCCACACACACCACCACACCCACACGTCATCACCACACCCACATGTCATCACCACACCTACACGTCATGACCACACACACATGTCATCACCACACCTACACACACCATCACCACACCCACATGTCATCACCACACCCACACGTCATCACCACACCTACACACACCATCACCACACCCACATGTCATCACCACACCCACATGTCATCACCACACCTACACGTCATGACCACACACACATGTCATCACCACACCCACACACACCATCACACCCACACGTCATGACCACACCCACACACACCATCACCACACCCACACGTCATGACCACACCCACATGTCATCACCACACCCACACGTCATGACCACACCCACATGTCATGACCACACCCACACGTCATGACCACACCTACACACACCATCACCACACCCACACGTCATGACCACACCCACACGTCATCACCACACCCACACACACCACCACACCCACACGTCATCACCACACCCACATGTCATCACCACACCTACACGTCATGACCACACACACATGTCATCACCACACCCACACACACCATCACCACACCCACATGTCATCACCACACCCACACGTCATCACCACACCTACACACACCATCACCACACCCACATGTCATCACCACACCCACATGTCATCACCACACCCACACGTCATCACCACACCTACACACACCATCACCACACCCACATGTCATCACCACACCCACACGTCATCACCACACCTACACACACCATCACCACACCCACATGTCATCACCACACCCACATGTCATCACCACACCCACACACACCATCACACCCACACGTCATGACCACACCCACACACACCATCACCACACCCACATGTCATGACCACACCCACACGTCATCACCACACCTACACGTCATGACCACACCCACATGTCATCACCACACCTACACGTCATGACCACACCCACACGTCATGACCACACCCACACGTCATCACCACACCTACACACACCATCACCACACCCACATGTCATCACCACACCCACATGTCATCACCACACCCACACGTCATGACCACACCCACACACACCATCACCACACCCACACGTCATGACCACACCCACATGTCATCACCACACCCACACGTCATGACCACACCCACATGTCATGACCACACCCACATGTCATGACCACACCTACACACACCATCACCACACCCACACGTCATGACCACACCTACACACACCATGACCACACCCACACGTCATGACCACACCCACACGTCATCACCACACCCACACACACCACCACACCCACACGTCATCACCACACCCACATGTCATCACCACACCCACACGTCATGACCACACCTACACACACCATGACCACACCCACACGTCATGACCACACCCACACGTCATCACCACACCCACACACACCACCACACCCACACGTCATCACCACACCCACATGTCATCACCACACCTACACGTCATGACCACACACACATGTCATCACCACACCCACACACACCATCACCACACCCACATGTCATCACCACACCCACACGTCATCACCACACCTACACACACCATCACCACACCCACATGTCATCACCACACCCACACGTCATGACCACACCTACACACCATGACCACACCCACACGTCATCACCACACCTACACGTCATGACCACACCCACACGTCATGACCACACCCACACGTCATCACCACACCTACACACACCATCACACCCACACGTCATGACCACACCCACACACACCATGACCACACCCACACGTCATCACCACACCTACACGTCATGACCACACCCACACGTCATGACCACACCTACACACACCACCACACCCACACGTCATGACCACACCTACACACCATGACCACACCCACACGTCATCACCACACCTACACGTCATGACCACACCCACATGTCATCACCACACCCACACGTCATGACCACACACACATGTCATCACCACACCCACACACACCATCACACCCACACGTCATGACCACACCCACACACACCATCACCACACCCACACGTCATGACCACACCCACATGTCATCACCACACCCACACGTCATGACCACACCCACATGTCATGACCACACCCACACGTCATGACCACACCCACACACACCACCACACCCACACGTCATGACCACACCTACACACACCACCACACCCACACGTCATGACCACACCTACACACCATGACCACACCCACACGTCATCACCACACCTACACGTCATGACCACACCCACATGTCATCACCACACCCACACGTCATGACCACACCCACACGTCATGACCACACCTACACACACCACCACACCCACACGTCATGACCACACCTACACACCATGACCACACCCACACGTCATCACCACACCTACACGTCATGACCACACCCACACGTCATCACCACACCCACACGTCATGACCACACCCACGTCATCACCACACCCACACGTCATGACCACACCCACATGTCATCACCACACCTACACGTCATGACCACACCCACATGTCATCACCACACCCACACGTCATGACCACACCCACACGTCATCACCACACCTACACACACCACCACACCCACACGTCATGACCACACCCACACGTCATCACCACACCTACACGTCATGACCACACCCACATGTCATCACCACACCCACACACACCATCACCACACCCACACGTCATGACCACACCCATACGTCATGACCACACCCACACGTCATGACCACACCCACATGTCATCACCACACCCACACACACCATGACCACACACGTCATGACCACACCCACACGTCATCATCACACCTACACACCCGATATTGAGATACACACACTTTCTGGACAAAAGTGTTGGGACGCCCCTTCTAATTACGGAATTCATCTGCTTCGGCCACAACAGCTGCAACAGTTTAGGGAAGGCCCTTTCCTGTTCCAGCATGAAGAAAAGCTCTGTTTAAAACTCTGTTTAAGCCCGGACCTCAGCCCCATTCAACAGCTCTGGAATTAATCCGGAACACCAACTGATCGATCAGCGCCCAGACGTACAGATACAAATGCTGTCACATTATAACTGAACTGACACAAATTCCCACAGTCTGTTGTTCTAGCTAAAAGATCACATAGTGGTCACTATATCTTAATAGGATTTGAATTGAAACCAGACGTCCAACAAGCTGGCCAACCCATTCATACACACAAGTAGAGGTTTACCTGAATGTAAGACAAGTGTAGAATGTGTGTGTGTGTGTGTGTGTGTGTGTGTGTGTGTGTGTGTGTGTGTGTGGTGAGAGAAAGTGCTAAGCCTGAGGTATAGAGGTCAGATAGGATCAGACTCGTCACTTACACACAACGGAGCTAATCTACTTAAAGCGACACACACGTGCACTGAGATTTAGCGGCTAATGAACCCTGTAACATCAACACAAGCGATCATTGTTTATCTGGTTCATGCTCTGAGGGTTTATGCTAATTCAGTTGGCGCTCAAGCGGTCCACTACTAGTTCAAGTCTCAGACATCTGATGGAGAGTCTCCTCCTTTCCAAGAGCACTGAGGGCGTGGCGTAGCATTTTCTTCCTTTTTCTCCCAGTTTAGTCGTAGCCAGTTCCTCTGCTGCAGACCCCCGATGGTGTACGAGGAGGGTATGTTCTCCTGACACGCCCTCCCTCCGACCCCTTCTTATTCGCCTGTACTACTAACCAGGGTCCTTACACAGTGCCCTGTCTTTTAGCCCCGTCTTTTCCCACACAGCAGACTAGTGGATGATTTTGTCCGCATTGCCGATCGTGTCCGCTAGGGGGCGCTCAGCCGAGCTGAGAACGTTTATTAGACGTACTCGTATATTAAATGTTGTTTTTTTTCTCTCTCTGTGCAGGATCGTTGAAATCTACAGCAGGAGGCTGCAGGGTAATTTATCATCTTCTACAATTATTTTCCTCTCGATGTCGTTTTCTTTCCGGGATTTCTGATCACTCTTGTTGTGTCTGATTTTCAGTTCAGGAGCGCCTCACTAAACAGATCGCCGTCGCCATTACGGAGGCGCTGCAGCCCGCCGGGGTCGGAGTGGTCATCGAGGCCACGTAAGAACCTTCACTTCTTATAATCGTATAGCAATAAAAAAGTTTTTTTTAGTCGTATCCTATTCCCCAATCGTATTTCACCTCTATTCCTGACCGAGGAGGGTCGCACACGCCCCCTCTGACACGTGCGCAGTATCGACCGCTTCTTTTCACCTGCACCGGAGATCCGTATTGTGCACGGAGTGTCACGCACCGATCTCCGTTATCCCCCGTCTCTGTGCAGCGTCCGTGTAGGTTTCCTCCTAAGTGTGTGTGTGTCCGGGGTGTGTCCTGCTTTTTGCCCAATGAATCAGACCCACCGGGACCCTGACCAGGATAAAGCGGTGTTAAAACTGACAATGAATTCATAAATAATTGCAGCAGTTATGAGCCGATCGTGGTCTGTGTAGGTGCCCGGCCGGCTGATAGCTCCAGCCAACCCCTAAAACTAAGAAACTGCAGTGTCCTGCACAGAGCCCTGACCTCAGCTCCACTCAACAGCTCGGTTCATACAATGTTGTCATGTTTTGACTTAACTGGCACAAATTCCCATACCCAGACATACCTAAAAAATGAGAAGCCTCCTCAGAAGGGCGGCTGTTGTTCTAGATGAAAAGGAATCATTGAATCTGACTCACTGACTCACTGAATCGTTAACTCTTTTGGTCTGTGCGTCTCTCTGTCCCACAGTCACATGTGCATGGTGATGCGAGGCGTCCAGAAGATGAACAGCAAGACGGTGACCAGCACCATGCTGGGGGTGTTCCGCGAGGATCCCAAAACCAGGGACGAGTTCCTCACGCTGATCCGGAGCTGAGACCGGACGCGGCTCCCGATCCGTCCCTCCGTCCCCTCGCCCGTCCAGGACGTGGAGATGGGGGAGCTTCCTCGGCACCGACGTCCGTCTAGTTCACCCCTCTGTCCAGAGCAGATCGATTTATTTAACCTTTATTTATGAATTTGGTCAAGAATCCGATTATCAAAAGTATTTGGACACGCAGAGCTGAGCACTAGAGGTTTATTGGTTTTATTTCTAACAATCACTGGGATTTCAACTTTTGACCTTCTGGTGGACGTAAGCTACCACTGCCTGGTTATGTATACACTGTGTGTCCAAAAGTATGTGGACACCCCCCTAATCACTGAATTTGCTTCTCTTCCAAAATCAGTGTTTGCTCTCTCTCACTCACTGTATTGACCAAATGGGCACAAATCCCCACAGGCACACTTTCCAAGAGAGTGGATGCTGTTAAAGCTGAAAGGACAAAGAGAGCAGTTTAACGTAAATGCACGTGGCTCATGATCAGGTGTCCCAATACTTTTGCCCACATAGTAAAAAACCACAATCAAAAGAAGTATAAATTTAAATTTGAGCTCATTGATTTATTGTTATATTATTATAAACGTCGGTGTGTAAATCATTTGTACGACCACACGGGCGTCGCCCTGCGTAGCTAACGAACCACTTAATGCGGCGCCGCGTGTTGTGAGTCATGTTGTTAGCCTAGCGTTTTTAACGTGCTGTGTCGATGATCGTCGGTGTTCGTCGCGATCTGATAAAAGATCAGAGGTGCGGTTCATTCGGGCGTGTTCTCTTTCAGCCCTGTCATGTGACCGAGAGAGAACACGCCCCCACTAGCAACGTATTTAAATAGAAATAAAGGTTCATGATAAGCAGCGATTTCTAGTTTACAGCGTGTTTGTTCGTCTGATTGTAACGTCGTTTGTTTTCAGCGCGTGTGAATTCTAATATTTAGAAGTTTCGATCGTTTCAGTGTCTGTTTTATTGTTTTAAAGTCTCTATAAGTATTAGTGAAACGAGCGCTAAACGTTAGCGCTCCGGTACTGTTCACGTGGCCTTCTCCGCAGGGGCGTTTCCGAGTCCCGCACAAACGTCAGTGTTCGTTTCTAGTAAGCGATGTTTCGTCTTTTGCAAGTCGTACAGAAATAAACGATGATTTAAAAACGTCTCGCAGGGCTGCTTGTTTTCTTTAAACCTGATCTTGGCGCTCAGGTGGCGCGGCGGGATATAACGCTAGCACACCAGCGCCGAGATTCTGAATTCCTCGGTTCATTTACATTTACGGCATTTAGCAGACGCTTTTATCCAAAGCGACTTACATTACTGTGACGGTATACAGTCTAAGCAATTGAGGGTTAAGGGCCTTGCTCAAGGGCCCAACAGTGGCAACCTGGCAGTGGTGAGGCTTGAACCGGCAACCTTCTAATCACTGGACCAGTATCTTGACCACTAGGCTACAACTGCCCTTCGAAACTCGGCATCGCCACCGGTCACTGGGCGCCATCTAGCAGGCACAATATCTGCTAGGGCGGGATGACCGGACTAAGTGTGTGGGGCCTTCAAACGCTATGC
This sequence comes from Trichomycterus rosablanca, assembly GCF_030014385.1. NCBI lineage: Eukaryota > Metazoa > Chordata > Actinopteri > Siluriformes > Trichomycteridae > Trichomycterus > Trichomycterus rosablanca. The sequence goes on along the minus strand of NC_086000.1, from coordinate 1,346,766 downwards.
AAGGACCCTGAGTGCATGGGCGAAAAGAAGTGGTCCGCTAAGGGCTGCACGCGGGTCGGAGGAGGCGTGACCAGCAATATATACTCATCAAAAGCAATCAGGGATCCACCAGCAGCAGAAGACTGATTGACTACGATATATCAGGAGAAAATGCATCAATAACATAGAAATAAACCCGATCTTTTTGAATGAAACTGGCTAATAAAAGCTTTTACCCCTGTGCTAGACTGGCCTGCCTGCAGCCCGGATCTGTCTCCTATTGAAAATGTATGGTGCAGCAAGAGTAGAGACAGATTAAACTCACTACGATTAGCCTCCACAGTTCCCAAAGCATTAAAAGGTCTCATTAATAGGAACGCTGATGGAACACGCCCCTGTCCCAACTTTTTTGAGTGTGTTCCAGGCATGAAATTCCACATTTGTTCATATTCACAAAACATTAGAACTCTTTTCTTTCTACTTCGGTCAGTTAAATAAGGACAAAACGTCGCGACTTCTGTGGAATGTGGTTCCAGCTAAAGAGCTAACGAGCTGTGCTAGGTGATGAGCATTTGCACCCCTCTTCCCAACCTCATCTTGGCTTCTTCAGGTCCATGTGTTTCCCGTCAAGTCCTCAGGTCCGCGCGTAAACACGTAAATCCCGGCGATCCGAAGCTTTACGCGCGCAGCACCGGCGTGTTCATGATGACTCAGCGCTAATGCTAGTTCTGCACGCTGGACGTACAGCTAAATCTCAGCTCAGTCCTGAGGGTTAGGTGCTCACCGGTTGTTTAAAACGACAAGGAAATGAATTCTGTTTGCTTATTTTCACTTCTATATAAGAATCAGTGAGTTTGAGGTGTAGAAATAGACTCTATATGGACAAAAGTATCAGGACGCTCTTCTAATGTGTGATTCACGTGATTTAGCCATGACACTTGCTAACGGCTGTAATAAATTGATTATAGAATTGCTCCTGATTTTGTAGTAACATTTTATGGATCTGATTTATAAGGATTGGGGGTCAAAATTGCAGTTAAATCTGTTTAAAATCCACGTCAGACTGGGAACATTCGTGGGCTGTGAAAACAGAATCCACGGGACGCGAATATGAGCAGCTTCATATAAAGAGCGACATCTAGTGTTCACACTGTGTAACTGCAGCTAACAATAATGAATGAACCTCAGATACTGACACAGGTGTAGATTCTGATTGGTTTATACTGATGATGTAGATTCTGATTGGTTTATACTGATGATGTAGCTTCTGATTGGTCTATACCAGAGCGGTAGAGAGAACAGAGTGGCGACACTCCCATAGGGAACCGTTGTAACGGGGGCGGGACATCGTGGGCTGCTCAAAAGTTCCAAACAACCCATAGAGCCCCATTCATTTCCACTACTTCTCAAGCATTTTCAGCTGTATGCTGCTTTGTTTTAAAAAAATAATGAATTTGATGTCATTAATATACTTAATCCTGTTATTGTTTAGCATTTGCTCAGCACTAAATGTTACATGTTTATCCTAATAAATAGGTATAACCCAATTTAGCTCAGTCAGTTAAGCTACATTAATGCCACTAGAGTCTTTTTACCTAAAATGAGGTGATTAATCAAGAGTCTTGTTACAGAAATGATCATAAAACATTAGAGCCACAATAAATCATGCTACTTTTACTTTCACACTTAAGTACATTTGAAGGTAAATACTTTAGTACTTTTACTCAAGTGGAGGTAAAGAGTATTTTTACTTTTACTACTACTTTTACTGGAGTAATATTTCACCTTGGATATCTCTACTTTAACTCACCTACATGGTTTGTGCACCTTGTCCACCACTTACATTAGACAAAATGAACTTGTGCATATTCATAATGAATTCATTCATGTGTTACATGTAGGAATCAGTTATTAATCACTCATGAAATAAGAGATGAATGAAGCTATTTCATGTACCTGCACTATAATGTTACAGGTACGGTAGTGTGTTTATCAATCTGTTCATTTAGTGCAGGTAAACCTTATGAATCCAGCACATGACTTAGTGTTTAGCCAAAATTATTATTATTATTATTATTATGAATCCTCAGGAAAGTGAAGGGAGATTATAGTTTATGTAAAAAACAAAACATAAAAACTCTTTAATCTCTGTGCTGTATATTGTCTCTATTACTTAATGATATGGCATTATGTAATGTATGCTAATGTAATGTTCTGTGTGTTAACAAGAACGACCTATTAACATCATTATAAACATCAATCTTCCACTTCATATACCCAACCGACATTAAAGCAGATGCAGTAAATGTAAACGCAGTTGAAAATACCCAGAAATTGTACAAATGTTTATTATTTGCTGTTTAATATTTCATTCACTGCTGTCGGTCCCATATGAGAACATGACAGCGCCGGGTTTGTTTGGAACTATTGGAGGGTCACATGAACCACGTGACCGCGTAGCAGCGAGATCAAGGAGTGTCGCAACTCTCTCTGGTTTATACTAATAGAGGTGTAGATTCTAATTGGTTTATACTGATGATGATTGGTTTATCCTGATAAATGTATAGATTCTGATTGGTTTATACTTGTAATGTAGATTCTGATTGGTTTATACTAATATAAGTGTAGATTCTGATTGGTCTATCCTAATACAGGTGTACATTCTGATTGGTTTATCCTGATTGAGGTGTAGATTCTGATTGGTTTATACTATTAAAAGTGTGGATTCTAATTGGTTTATACTGACAGTGTAGATTCTGATTGGTTTATACTTGTAATGTAGATTCTGATTGGTTTACACTAATAGAGGTGTAGATTCTGATTGGTTTATTCTGATGATGTAGATTCTGATTGGTTGATCCTGATGAAGGTGTAGATTCTGATTGGTTGATCCTGATGAATGTATAGATTCTAAATGGTGTATACTATTAGAGGTGTAGATTCTAATTAATTTATACTGATGAAGGCTGATTAGACTGACACAGACTCCACACAATGTTTTTAAGGACTCTTTAATACTTTTCGTCTGTGGTTATTACAAAGATGTCAAGCATTGAACACAGACGCCATAAAACAAATAAGAAAAATATTCTATTGACACAATCTTACAGAATAACAAACTGAGCGTCCACACTCAACATGAACACTCGCACATTCATACGAATTCGACCAATCAGAGGCTCCGCTGAAATCATTAGCCAGCAGCTGATGCTGGATTCAATACAGACTAAACCCGACGTGGATCTGTGTTTCCCCTCGTTTACAAATCCGGAGAATAAGATGCTTCGTTTTGTCTTAATAAAGGTTCATCTGCGGTGCAAACTGAAGCGTTTAGAAGCGCTCGACTGCAAAATCAAGTCCCCAAAATCGTTAAACGTACGTTTTATATAAACGTCTGTGTACAAACGACGGCGCGTTTCATTCTCCTGCAAACATCACACACAAGGACACGTACAAATATATAGAAATGTATAGATATATACATCTGATTGTTGAACAGACAGTATCATAACAGGTCATAACTTCATATCAGCATTAAAAGTACCTACAGAGTACTGAAGTGTTCATGGCAGACGAGGCCACGAACGCTGAGGCGGCTTGTAAATCTGCAAAAAATCCCACGTTCGTCTGGATTAAACTTCCTGACTGTTAATTTTCCAGCTTTGCTTTTTAAATCCATATAAAATCCTTTACTTATCAGCTATAAAAAGGCACTGCCGTTTGTTACTCTAAATACGACTTTTCAGCCTGACATGCATTTAAAATATATATAAATAACTTTTTTTACTCATTTTTGCATTCTTTTTTTTTTTTGAAACATACAATATTTTCAAAATATAGCTGTAAATATTATAAATGTAAGCCTGCAGTCAATACAGGACATCGGCTCTCGGGGTAACAGGGTGTAATTACAGGACACAGTAAAGCGGTAATAATGCACAGCGCCAGTATAAAACTAAACAACCAGAATTCAGATCAAACACTTTGGAATATGAAAGGGCGTCGCTCCTTTTCACCGTGTGCAGCTGAGAAGGAACAAACCAGCATTCAAAAATAGAAATAAAAATAAGAAAAATAAATCATGCTTGTGTTTTATATCCTGCACACACACACACACACACACCCACACACACACACACCAGTACGTAGATCTGTAGGTGACGTGTAGTTTTAGCCGAATGATAACCATACTGTACAGAAGTCTTATTTACTGTATATACTGTAAATATATCTATATAGGATGGAAGTAAACACAGACTTTGGTTTCGGTTAAACTCGGGTCAAAGATCATCTGCACCCCGGTTGTGTTTACATATAAACATATTACACATTCAGTTCTGATCAAAAAGCTCTTCTGCAGAAGGAATGAGCTACACAGAGGTCCGTCAGAAGCACACCAGGTACCCTGTCCCCAAAAATATGAAGGATTATTAACCTCTCGCTCTCAAGGGGCTTCGAATCCCAGACTGGGCTCATAAACACCCGAAGTTGCATGGCATCCATAACAGGAGCAGCCGAACGTTAGGAGCTCGGGTGGCACGGCTGTAAAAGTAGCCCACTATACCCTGTCCCAAAAAATATGAAGGATTATTGCAAGCTTTGGCTTTGCTGTACTGCTCACTGTTTGCTTTATAAAACACTAACTAACAGAAATCCGGTTGATTAGCATTAATACGTTCATTCCTTTTGCTGTCGCCTCAGAGAATTTAAGAAGGACGCATAATAAATGTGGAAACTATAAGGAAAGAACCTAAGAGCCGCTCTACCGGGGCTTCGAATCCCAGAACGGGCACAAATTCCCATACACAGACACACTTTAAAGTCTTGTAAGAAGCCTTCTCAATAGATCACAAAGAGGTCATTTAGCAGACGCTTTTATCCAAAGCGACTTACAATTATCATTAAATACAATTTGAGCAACTGAGGGTTGAGATCCTCGCTCAGGGGCCCAACAGTGGCGACTTGGCAGTGATGGGGCTTGAACTGGAAACCTTTGGATAACTAGTCAAGTACCTTAACCACTGAGCTACCACTGCTCATGTGGTTATTATATATAACATTAATGTTTAAATCGGGTGTCCGAATACTTTCGGCCACATAACGTATATTTGGATGTGCTCTATCCTGAGACGTGACCGTGTACATTTTACATCTGTTGTTTGTATTGTCGCTCAGGCCCTGCAGGCACAAAGTTGCATGGCATCCATAACAGGAGCAGCCGAACGTTAGGCGCTCGGGTGGCATAGCTGTAAAAGTACTCCAGCGCACTACTATTGAGACACAGGGTTCGAATCTCAACTGTGCTATCGGCCAGCTCATATCCGAGTGGGAAGGGTGGCTGAACACTGTAGCTTGTCAGTGCGCTCTTAGTGCAGGTCCCAAGCCCGGATAAAGGAGGAGGGTTGTGTCAAACAGGTCACAAAACATTACTGTTACACTGCTTTCCCCTGCTGGTGGTGTTATCGTAAAAAAAATGATAGTAAAATGATAATCCGGACAAATGAAATTAAGTAGTTTGCTATTGTTTGCTGATATTGTATCAAACAAACAGACCAACAAGTGAACCAACATAAGGATCACGATTCACGTCTGCTGGTCTTGTAGTAAGTGCTAAATGTGCTCAACATCAATGAATGAATTAATAAAATGCACAAAAATAAATTCATGCATTTATTTTAACGTCAGATTTAATTTCAACCCCAAGGGGCGTCCGAAAGTCTGCATACGACCGTCTGCATTCATCTTTGTGTCTGTAATAATGCAAGCTGGAACTTTTTGATCAGAGCTGGTAGGTAACGTTTCAGGTTAAACACGTCAGATCAGCTTCTACACACACACACACACACACACACACACACACACGCACCGGCTTCTGTGACAACATGTGTGTGTGTGTGTGTGAAGGCAAGTGAATCCGCTGAATAACGGTGACGTACACGTATGATCTCGACTGAGCTGAATGTTAAAGGTTAAACTCCAACGCCGCACCGTACGACCTGCAATCTGAGCGCCTAGTTCCCAAAGCAGGAACTTACACAATCCAACAAAACAAAAATACAAATAATAATAATAAAATAAAATCAGCCAAGAAAAACAATAATAACTATAAAATACAATTCAAGATGAAAAGATCAGAAACAACAAAAATAATTTGATATGAGATGTAGTTATGGTTACCAGCCATAGCGAGTTAATACATACGGTATCTTAAATAATACATCTAAAGAATACCACGAGCGCTCCGACAACAATAGAAAAACAACAAAAGAATAAATAATGATCTGAATCTGATAATAGGATTCATTTCAATGGCAGTGTCGAGTGGCTGTACGTACACTCGTATGAGACCCACACACACATTATAAAACATGCTTGTTTTTTTTTTTGTTTAAATAAAGGACACGTCTCGTTTCCTTAAAGACTAAAATCAACAAAAATAGAAAAAATACGTGGACTAATCCAGATCAACCATCTCCAAAATCAAAACCTAATGAACACGCCACACAGACGCTTCACAAACGTGTCAGTACTGTATTATATTGTGTGTATAGCTGTGAGTCTGTGTGTGTCTGATTTACCCTCTCAAAGTCTGTAATTGCCCCAGTTTTCCTCCCAATCCAGGCGTATCCAATTCCCAAAGAGAGCCGTGACTCTCACACACATGTGCGAGGTTCATACAGAGATCAGTATCGTGCATGGAGAGTCACGCACCGATCTCTGTTATCCCCCGTCTCTGCAGTGCCATCAATCAACCACTAGAGGTCATGACTGCAGCAGTTTTGAGAATATTCACCCTCGGACGAGCTAATCAAAGTCAGAATAGGCGCCTGGCTGGCCGGTAGCAGAGCTGACAGCTCTGGTGTGCTGCCGTTTTTCACTGCTGCCCCACCCAAGCGTTGATCTGATCCTGAAGCGTTTCTGTCCGTCTGTGAGCTTGATGAAAATACAAATCACGGTTTTTATGTTGTAAGAAACGGACGCCAGACGCCCAAGTATTTACTGTAGGGGCCCCTAAATACAGGAGCAGCCACAGCATTCAGCCAATCACGGTTTAAGCACTGTGAAACGCCAGCAAGACACACACACACACTTCCTTTCCCTGTAATAATACACTATATGGACAAAAGTATTGGGACATCACATGTAATTTTTGAATTTATGTGTTTCAGCCACACAATAAAACAGCTTTGGAATAAACTGGAACATCAACATGACCAATATCGGTGATCTTTTGACTGAACGGGCACAAATTCCCATACACAGACACACTTCAAAGTCTTGTGAGAAGCCTCCTCAATAGAGTGTCTGTTGTTCTAGCTGACAAGATCACCTCCCGGTCAGGTGTCCAAATACTTTCGGCCACATAGTGTATCTGCTGGTGGGATCTATCTTGAGACGTGTTTGTAGTGTCGCTCAGGCCCTGCAGGCACATTTCTCCCCACCACGCTGGACCTATTGCACGAAAACGTCCGTTTACTTTTGATGTCTCAGCATTTCACAGCACCGAGTGCGGGACGAACACGATACTACGATATATATACGTATAAAAAAAATCCAGCTAATCTCTACAAACCCTCGCTCGCTGACGAGCGTGTGTAAGCACCCTGAATTAGATAAACAACTCTTTAGATTTTGATTTCTATACGTAATTCTCCCATCCATGCAGAAAATCAGCCGAGTTGAGCTGAAAAGCTTATTCCACGCCGTACAGCTACAAATGTAAAAGCTAACAGGCTAGCCGCTGATCTCAGGATGAGACCAAACAAACAACAGCTAAAAACAGCTAAAGCTAAGCTTCCCGGATGCGGACTGACCTTCGGCTCTGTCCCAATTCATGTATAGCTAGTGTTTTTATTCTGTAATCAAGTCAGTCATTGAAAGAAAATCCCAAATAAGAGAACACGGATACGGTTCTGTAACTGTAAACTCATTCTGTAAACTTCATTGACATTTTGAAGTCTTATTTGTAGTCTGGGTGGCTTAGAAAGTCCCGTATAGCGCATATATAGTGTAGATCTCAGCGTACAGCTAAAATAGAGCTAAAGTTGATATTTGTAGCACTGTGCTCGCTATCAAGACTTTAGCTGAGAAGGTTTATTCATGTAGACCGCCGTATTTTATTATAATATTATAATATATTATACACAGCTGGCTAATTAGCTAGCCACCAGCCTACTGGCGTATTCACTGATATTGCTGATTGTGGTTTGACAAGCCAGCTAAACGTTTAGCTGTATCTCTTAGGACTTTTATTTTTTTTTAAAAGAGGCATTTTTATTTGCATTTTGTGGTGTGTTACGCTAGCTAAACATCACCTAGCCATCAGGAGTGCGCTCTCAGTGCCGATCCCAAGCCCAAGGATAATAAAAATATAAGGGCTACTTTTACACATACAGTGATTGTTTATAAAACCACTTTGTGTTTAAAATGAGCTTTAAAAGCATCGTGTTTACACCGTGACCTGCAAGAAGTGCAACTAATTCGGCTAATTTGTTTTGCTTTGTGGACCGAGTTCATGCTAACCGTTTAGCTGCTAATCTGCGAATGTTTTAAGGTGTAAGGTGAAACGTCTACTTTTAGAAAACGTTTAATTATTCCAGCTTCTCTGTCAGATCACACAGGACGCATTTCACCCCAAAAACATGCATTTATATATTTATATATATTTTTAAAAAACGATAACGCAGGTTAGCATGTTTGTTTGTAAACACGGAGGCTGTGTTAGGTGTTTTTTGGCCACTAGGTGGAGCAACACGCTAAAAAATCGTTCCAGCATGATAGTGGTGCATCACAGTGTGTTAGTGACCTCTCTAATGGTCAGTTTGTCTTTATTTACACAGATAATCACTTAATGCTACCCTCATAGTGGTGGGATTGGAACTTACAACATTCTGGGCATTACTACAGAGCCTTAAGTATTGTACCTACCCTAGACCAGGCCCAAACACACACCAGCCAATCTGCAACCTATCTACCGTCATGCAATAAGAATTCAACCTCAAACTTTCAGCCACCTAAACCCCGATCGTCCACTCTCTTCCACCTGCTGCCACGCCCAAATCCATCTACGACATTCCGCTTCCCTTCCTTTCTACCTCACATTCTCCTCACCTGCGTCAACTTCCTTTTTCCTGCGCCACACGCTCTCCCCTCACCTCCTTGGTTCCTCCGACATTCCAAACTGCTTGCACGAATCCCAGAAACCAAAAAAATATATAAATATATTTAAAAAGAATGTAAACTGTTATGTGGGGAGATGTGATTTTGCGTCATAGTGTGTCAGCGGGTTGTTGAATGTTTATTTTGTTGTTGTTCCAGCATAGAATGAAGAAGTAGCTCCGTCTCCACAAACGGGCGGATCTCATTTCCGGAATCTTCCTGTATTCCCGTATCCACGTAAACCTTCCGGACGCTTTCATCTCAGCCGGTACAGACTCACACTCCTCTTTGGGGATCTATTTCTTATCCTTTGTTTTTTATAACCTCCCAAAAATAAGCCATGGCTACGATATCCATCAGGCATGGGCTATGACTAAGGCTGCTCGGGTACGGCAGCCTCCTAGAAAAGGTCAGGCTCGGGAGCGGACGGACCACGCCCGCCAGCCTGCCGGGCGTCTTCTTTACCCTGGTTGGTCGATGGGTTGCGTAGGTGAGCGTCCTCTCTCCTAAATCGTGGACGTCCGATCGACACCGTCTGCAAACACAAGAGCGCAGACGGATTAATCACTGATATCTGCACAGTAGAAGGTGACCAACATTCTGCTCGGATCTGAAGATTCTAGGCACCCATATGTCTTGTATATTATGCGGCAGACCTAGTCAATAAAACATCAAGTAAAACTCGCCTTTTATTATTATCACAGCTATAAGATAAAATATTAAAGTCTACATATAAAATATTGGTCGTTTGGTGCCAAAACGACAGTTGGCCTGCCTTTACCTCCCTACCTTTAGCGTATCCAATTCCCCAACTGCATTATGCTTCCTCTCTACTGATGTTGATCTCCGCCCTGGTTAAGAGAGCTGAGACTAACACACGTCCCCTCCGACACATGTGCAGTAGCCGACTGCATCTTTTCACCTGCATGAGATTCATATGCGGATCAGCTTTGTGTACGTAGAGCCACACCCTGATCAACGCATTATCCTTTGACTTTGTGCAGGCACCATCGATCAGCCTCAGTTATGAGGTCCCGTCCGGCTCCCTAACCCTGTATGAACGAGAGCCGAACGGGTTCATGTAGGTGCCTATTTATGCTCTTTCTAAGGTGGTTTAAGTGCTGGGTGGCTTTGCCGGGAGGATTTAAGGAGATGTAGAGGGCAGGATGGGGGTATAACATTCTAGTAATGATAGACAGTAAATTTCAGTCCACTGGAGTTCATTACTGAGCCGAAATACAGTAAGAAGACAGATTAGTAGATCTACGATAAACACGCACATCTCAAGCTGTGCCCAGCCGTACAAATGCTGCCATCTTCTAACTGAACGGGCACAAATTCCCATACACAGACACACTTCAAAGTCTTGTGAGAAGCCTTGTTATAGCTGAAACGATCACACAGAGGTCGCTCTATTCTAATACTGTTTGTTTTATAAAACAGGAAAGGGCGATCCCTAAACTGTTGCGGCAATGGCGGAAACATATAATTCCACATATATAATTTATTTATTACACCTGTTAACAACACGCTGTGCTACCAGCGGGATGGGCAATTATGACCTCTGGTGGTGATCGATGGTACTGCACAGATACAGGGGATAACGGAGAGCAGTGTGTAACTCTATGTGCACGATACGGATCTCCAGATAAAAAAGAAGTGGAAATGAAAGGGGTGTGTCTTAGTTACGACCCTCCTCCTTAAGAATTGGAGGTCTACAGCAGTAGAGGTGACACTCGATCCAGGAATTGGATTAATAATAATAATAATAATTACATAATTAGGCACAATATTATCGTTATCTTGGCAGCTCTAGTCAATAAAACATCGAGTAAAGCTCAGCCGAAGATAAGACGAGAACGCAAATGGGATTAGTGGGGGGATGGGGGTACGTCTCGGCCCGAGTACGGCGCAGGAACACAGCCGGCTCTGTGGGCAGCGCTCGGGCATTCCTGAGCTCACCGCAGTTCCTCGCTGCGCTCACACACACAAAGCCGCGCTTGTCCGGCCACTGAGGGTCTCTGTCTCAGCTCTGAACCGAGAAAACACACACACACACACACACACACACACACACACACACACACACACACCCTGTTCATGAAGGAAAACTCGGGCTCCACATGAGAACCGCGGCCGTTTTTTCCACAGCCCGGAGTCACACCCAGAGCGGCGAGGTTACCGGGGATCCGGGCCGAGCGGGACGGACGGAACGGCTACGTTTTGTTGTGGCGGCCTCTCGCGGCTCGGGTTACGCCGCTTCGGAGAAACTCAAGCCGACATCCAGAACTCGCCAGGACGGAAAAGTACATTCTGGCTCTTTCCAAAAACGACAGTGTACTTTTCCTCCCGAAAGCTCCGGGCGGACGGCGGAGGCGCGGCGGCGGACGATGTACAGAGACTCTTCTGTCTGAGACGGGGTGCTGTTCCGTGCCGCCTTAAAATCGTGTCGGGTCACATTCCAAACTGCACAAGATGTGCAAATCCAGTCCTGCAACTGTCTTATCAACATATCAGAATAGTTCTACAGACTCCCCCCTTTAAAGCTACACTGTATGGTCAAAAGTATTGGGACACCAATATATATTATATATTTGGGTGGTTTAGGCGGTGGGTAGGAGGTTTTAAGGAGCTGTAGAGGGCAGCATGGGGGTATAAAATTCTACTAATGATAGACTGAGCGGAGATCTACTGTAGCTGTGCTATCGGCCTGTCCGGTTGAGAGAGGGCTGTAGAGATTCATCATAACTGCTGCGATTACAACCTATGGTGGCTGATCGATGGTATTGCACAAAGATGGGGGATAACGGAGAGCAGTGTGTAACTCTCTGTGCACGATACGGTTCTCCACACAGAGCCCTGACTGACCTCAGCCCCACTCGACAGCTCTGGGATGAACCGGAACATCAACTGAGGCTTTCTTGACCACAAATTGGCCACAAATTCCTACAGACGCACTTCAAAGTTTTGTGAGATGGCTTAGAGGTCGCTCTGAACATCCTGAACGGGATAAGCCTTCCCTAAACTGTTGCTGCAAAGTCAGAAGTCAGAGTGTCGTGGCTAAAACATGTACGTTCAAACATTTAAAGGGGCGTCCAAATACGTCTGACTACATAGTGTTTGTTTACGTCTTCATTTATTTTTCCTATTATGTTCATCCTGATCCGAGTCGCTGGTGGTCCTGTGCCGCCCTGAAACACTTCACACGGACGGAAACGTGACCCTGATGACCCAAAAGTGATGAGTGTGATGCGTAACGGGGGAGGTCTCGTACCTTCTAGGGCGTGTTCGGTCATGCTGAGGCACAGAGACTCCAGTCGGTTATTGATGTCCGGCTCAGTCGCTGGAACCTGCAAGTCTGCAACCAAACAGAAAAACACGACGTTTACGGTTACAGAATACAAGCTGAGATGTAAGGGACTTGCTCAAGGGGCCAAGAGTGGCACCTCGGTGGTGGTGGGGCTTGAACCAGTGACCTTCTGAATTCCCTGTATTCAAGGGTTCAGGGTGTGTCAAGCAATCATGATGCAAACTAAGGAGCTGCTCACACAAGCTGAGAGAGGAGACCATTCATGGCACCAAAAGGACAACGAGCGGAGATCAAGGACCTCATGGGGTGCCGGGGCCCAATGTGATACGTCTTCACGGGGCCCAAAATCCCTGACCGCGCCTTTGTCCCCTCTGGCGCGCGTCAGGTGTTTTACGTTCATTATAAGTCATTACAAGTGCTGCAAACACACCTACTGAAATGTCACGTGAGATGTTTGACAATATGTTGGGGCGGCACGTTGGCTCGGTGGGTAGCACCGTCCACCTCACGGCGAGAAGGTCCTGGGTTCGATTCGATTCCTTTCTGTGTGGAGTTGGCATGTTCTCCCCGTGTCCGTGTTTCTCTCTGTTAATAGGCAGGTGTAGCCTAGCGGTTAAGGTACTGTACTTGTAATCGGAAGGTCGCTGGTTCAAGCCCTGCCACTGCCAGGTTGCCACTGTTGGGCCCTTGAGCAAGGCCCTTAACCCTCAATTGCTTAGACTGTACGTTGTCCCAGTACTAAACGCCGAGAATGTAAATGTGTGGGTTTCCTCCGGGCGCTCCGGTTTCCTCCCACAGTCCAAAGATGTGCAGTCAGGTTAACTGGTGCCTTGTAAATTGAACCCACTGCAACCTTGACCAGGCGAATGAATGAATGAACATCGAATCTCAGCAGAGCCGAGGTGTCGCCAAGACCCAACCGGGCGTGTTTGACGTAGGGATGGTCCGTACGCCATACCTGATAACCTGACGGGTGAATAGAAGCGGCGGCAGACCGGGCGCGTGTGGGTGGTGCGGCTCTCTCACCTGCCAGCTGGAACATGGCCATGGTGTGTGGGTTGGTGTGGACGGGAAGGGAGCGCGTCCTCTGCACGGAGCTGTGGGTACGACTGGGCATGCTGTTACTGCCCCCCGGGTTGGCGAACCACAGACCCTACACACACACACACACACGCACACACACACACACACACACACACACACACACACACACACACACACACACGCACACACACACACAACAATATAAATCAGAAATGCTTAAAGCTGATTGGATGAAACTGAGAGCTTTAAATAACATGAATGAATTCTATAATTAGAAGGGGTGTCCCAATACTTTTGGTCCATACAGCCCCGTCATGGTAGCCCCGCCCGACCTGCCAATCATCCATCCGCGCCCCCCTCCGTTCCCTTTCTTTTCCCTTTTTCAGCCCTGCGCTACAGAGACGGGGGAAAAACAGGAAATGCCGATGTACTGCTCTCACTCGCACTCTCGCTCTCTCTCGCTCTCTCTTCCCTCCCCTCTCTCCTCCTTCTCCCCAAAACACCCCCCAGCCCCGCCCCACGGGCTACACTTCACCCCGTACCGTGACTCATCCCGAAACACACTCCCCTAAACCACAGACATGAATCGCATGGAACTTCCTCCCATTGTACAAACACGTAGGAAAGCGCTTTACACACACACACGCACACACACGCGCACACACACACGCGCACACACACACACACGCGCCGAGCTATCGGCCGCTCAGAGTTTCCACAATCGCTCAAAGACGTGAATCAGCTCTGTAACAACATGACCCGACTCTTCCATTCCAGCACCGATGGAGAACGTCTGGAATGCAGAGAACCACCTTAAAAAAAAGCACTCGCTCTGCAGTGTATTAGCTTCCTCCGAATTTCTCCCAAATTTAGTCATATCCAATTACCTGGTCATATTTTACATCTTGAGTCCTGACAGTCATATGAAGACCCGTATCGCGCACGGAGAATCACACGGATCTCCGTTATCCCCCGTTTCTGTGCAGCGCCTCAATCAGCCACCAGAGGTCGCAATTACATCAGTTTGTGAGGTTTTACCCTCGGCAATCCCACCCTGCGGACAAGTGTCGGCACCCGGCTTCACAAGTTCCCACTGCGCCACCCGAGCGCCATTATACAGCGGTTCGAGTGATTCGTTCGAGTCATGATCAAGCACCGTCTCCATCTGACCTCGCCCAGGATAAAAAGGCCCACGGTGCCCGCTGTGAGAGACAGGGTGGGCATGGAGAAGTGTACAGCTGGCATATCAGAGGGCATCGAAGGAAGCTGACCCATCTGTACAGCCAACCATCACAAAAAACCCACATTCCCCATCTTCTTCTAATCGGGTCGTATCCAATTCCCCAGCTGCATCCCGATTCTGACCGAGGAGGGTCGTACCTAACACACGCCCCACCAGACAGGTGTACCAGCTTCACACAGAGATCCGTATGGCGCACGGAGAGTCACGCACCGATCTCCGTTATTCACCGTCTCTGTGCAGCGCCTCGACCGGCCAGCAGAGGTCGCAATTAGACCTCAGACACAGCCGATCACGTCTGTGTAGGTGGTAGGTTGGTGCTGCATAATAACAAGGACTCTGAGATCCTGGGTTCGTTCCTTGCTTCTCTTAAGGTAGCCTGAATTTCTCCCACCTCCCGAACAGTTCAAAAGGTGGCACTCGGTTACCCCTCGCTGCGCTCCGTTCCCACCGGGTGGCGCTACAAGCAGCACAAACCTAACCAGAGATTCCTGTTGCATCTGATCACATGATGCCTGACCCCGCCCCAGTCCTGATGCGTGCAGTGTGTGTGTTACCTGTCGGCCCTGTTTCAGGTTGGTGGGGGTGCTGCTGGTGCTCCGGGGCGTGTGAGCGTGACCCAGGAGGCCGGCGGTACCCAGCAGGCCGAGGCGGGCGACCGGGAGGCTCCGCGAGGGCACGGGGAACTGGCGCAGGTTCCTCCGGGAGCACACGCCGCCCACGCACACGGCGCTGGGCAGGGAGTTGGACTGACCGAAGCCGCGGCTACTGCAACACACACACACACACGGTTAGAACGCCGTATGGACAAAAGTATTTGGACGCCCCTGCTAACTACGGCGCCAGAGTGTTTCAGCCACGCCCGCCGCTAACGGCTTTCGTTTTATCGGTGGGCGTGGCTGAAACACTCTGGCGCGGTAGTTAGCAGGGGCGTCCGCGTATTTCCATCCACGCCACGCGTGATGCCCTTTACCTCCTCATCTGTCGGTACCCGGTCATGTCCAAGAGGTGTTTCCGTGGGAACGAGCGGAAGAGCTTCTGCACCTGCTGCTTCCATGACAACAGCCTCTTCTTCTGCGTCTCGGTGAAGGCCTGATGGAGAGAGAGGGCGCGTGGGATCAGCGTTCAGGACCAGTCAGAGCCTTATCGTTTAATCGGGTCTCGGGTTCGGATCTGACCTTGCTGCACCCTTGTGGGTTTCCTTAAGCCCCGCCCCCCCATTCCGAAAACATGCAGATGGTGGATTGGCTGCTCAGAACTGTAATACCACAGTACTAGCCAGTTAAGCGGTCAAGCTGACTGAAGCTCCTGCCACTCGTGCCCACCACAGCTTCAGCTAGAACGACAGCCGCTCTTCTGAGCATTATGAAGTATGACTGTAGGAATTTGTGCACCAAAGGACGATATAGTGTATTACAGCCGCTCCAGCCTGGTCAGGGTCTCGGAGGGAAGCACTAACCACAGCGCAGGAGTAACCAGACCAGGACGAAAATCCTTCGCAGGGACAAATCATACTGTGTCTGTGTGGACGCCCGGCCGGCAGACGGCACCTCTGAGATTCGAACCCGGCTCCCAGAGGTTGTGCTATCGTACTACACATCGTTTCTATGATGAATGAACTCACCTCGTGTAGGAGACACTTATCGATGAGCTGCAGGTACGAGCTGATGTTCTCCTCGTCCGGCCGGGACACCAGCAGCTGTGTGCACACTGACACACACACACACACACACACACACACACACACACAGGTGAACGGCGAGGCACACACACCGTACGGACAAAAGTATCGGGACGCCCCTCCTACGTTTACATTTTCGGCATTTAGCAGATGCTTTTGGAGTGTGTCTATGGGGATTTACACTCATTTAGTCCAAGGAGCATTTGTGTGGTCCACCTTAAAGTCTATAAGAGCATCAAGAGGATTTTGGAGTGTGTCTATAGGGATTTATACACCTTCAGTCCAATAAGCATTTGACAGGATTTTGGAGTGTGTCTGTGGGAATTTACACTCATTTAGTCCAAAGAGCATTTATGTGGTCCACCTTAAAGGCTATAACAGCGTTTACAGGATTTTGGAGTGTGTCTATGGGGATTTACACTCAATCAGGGCAAAGAGCATTTGTGCATTTGTGTGGTCCACTTTAAAAGCTATAACAACGTCCATTGGATTTTGGAGTGTGTCTATAGGGATTTACACTCGTTCAGTCCCAAGAGCTCTCGTAGTGGTTCGGTGGAGTCCTACAGCTTTAGAAACAGTGTGTGTGTGTGTGTGTGTACGTACCTTTGCCCATGACGCGGGTGAACTGAGCGGGAATGTCCCCCTCCGCCACCAGCGTGGTGCTGCTCTCGGCCTCCCCGGCGCTCACGCACACTCCGCCCGGCGCGCTCTTCGCCTCGCTGCCCAGCAGGGGGCGCTGCTGCTGCCGCTGCTGCTGAGACTCGGTCAGGCTGCTGAAGGGCTTCATGGGAGTCACGATGATCTGATGGAGCTCCTGCAGCGGGGCGCGGAGGTTCCCTCCCTCCAGCACGTCCTGGCACACACACACACACACACGCAGAAAACACGCCACCCGTGAGACGCCAGGAACAGACTGGGGGGGCGGGGGCGGTCGGTAGCTCGAGGGGTGATTAGCAGATGCATGTATGTGGGTACCAAAAGTGGTCCACCTTAAAGGCTGTAACAGCGTCCACAGGAGTTTGGAGTGTGTCTGTGGGGATTTACACTCAGTTTACAGTAGCTTGAAGGCTGATTAGCAGACTCGTGTATGCGGGTACCGAAGGTGGTAACTGTGTGAGAGAGGAGGTGAGAGGTGAGGAGGAGAGACTGTTAGTGCGTCACTCACCTTCTCCAGCGAGCGTAGCATGTTCTGCCTCTCCCTCAGCTTCTGGATGCTGATGATGATCTTGTGCCGCGCCCCCTTCGTCACGTTCTGCGCGACAGAGCGTTTGTTAGCTAGCATGCACTGACACTTCTTTTTATACGGAGATCCGTATCGCGCACGGAGAGTCTCCGTCATCCTCCGCCTCTGTGCAGCGCCACCGATCAGCCAGCAGAGGGCGTAACTGCAGCAGTTATGAGGAACCCCGACAGTCGGTGTCTGTGTAGGCGCCCGACTGGACGTCAGCACAGCCGAGATGCCGGGTACCTAGTTCTCAATTGTACCAGAGGTTGAACAGCTTTCCTGTATGGTAACCCGGCACTGGTGCAACCTCGAGATCTGGAGTTTGAATCCCAGGCTGTGCTATCGACCTGGCCAGGCTCCAACAGACGGGCTTCGCTACAGCTCTACAAATGTGGACCGCTGCTGTCTATTCCATGTGCCTGCACCCGAGTACGGGCGGAGTTCATAGAGGTCCAACTTCACACAGGGATCAGTAACACACACACACACACACACACACACGTCTCACACACACACACACACACACACACGTCTCACACACACACACACGTCTCACACACACACACACACGTCTCACACTCACACACGTCTCACACACACACTCACACACACACTCACACTCACACTCACACTCACACACGTCTCACACACACACACACACACGTCTCACACACACAGACACACGTCTCACACACACACACACGTCTCACACACACACACACACACACACGTCTCACACACACACACACGTCTCACACACACACACACGTCTCACACACACACTCACACACACACACACGTCTCACACACACACACTCACACACACGTCTCACACACACACACACACGTCTCACACACACACACACGTCTCACACACACACACACACGTCTCACACACACACACACGTCTTACACACACACACACGTCTCACACACACACACACGTCTCACACACACGTCTCACACACACACACACACACACGTCTCACACACACACACTCACACACACGTCTCACACACACACACACACGTCTCACACACACACACACGTCTCACACACACACACACACACACGTCTCACACACACACACACGTCTTACACACACACACACACACGTCTCACACACACACACACGTCTCACACACACACACACGTCTCACACACACAGACACACACACACACACGTCTCACACACACACTCACACACACACTCACACACACACTAACACACACACACACACACACACACACACACACGTCTCACACACACACTCACACACACACTCACACACACACTAACACACACACACACACACACACACTCACACACACACTAACACACACACTCACACTCACACACACACACACTCACACACACACACACACACACACACACACACACGTGTCTCACCTGCGTCTCCAGCTGCTGCTCCGACAGAGACATCATCTCGTCGTAGGTCATGGTGGAGAAGAGGCCGGCGTACTTGTGCAGGCGGAGACTCTTCAACCACGCCGGCACATCTGCGGGCAAGAACACACACGCCCGTCACACACCCCGCGTAACCCGCAGAGCACGGCATCATGGGAAAAAAAGCAACGCGGATATCTGAGTCTGCTGGGAAACACGGTCTAGGTCAAAGTTCGCCAGAACAACAGCCAGTCCAAAGAGCATTTGTGTGGTCCGCCTTAAAGGATATAACAGCATTCACAGGATTTTGGAGTGTGTCTATGGGGATTTATACTGGTTAAACGGACGACTCTCACCCCTCATGCCGCTGCCCTCCTCCACGAACGAGCTGCGATGCGCCACGCCCAGGCCCGATCCGTCGTCCAGGTGCTCGCTGCCCCCGCTTCCCGACGACGCCACGCTGCTCTGGGGCGAGAGGGGGGCGTGGTCGGGGGTGTGCGGCGCCCCCCGCCCCCGCAGGTCTTCCTGAGAGAGCCAGCCGTGACCCAGCGGGTGAGAGGAGCCGCTCATGGGCGGGGTGAGAGAGACCGAGCGCTTCAGGGGACTGTGCTGACCCGCAGACTGCAACACTGCACACACACACACACACACAGTCAGTGATTGTATACCCACAACAGTCACCTGTATTATAGGTGTAGCTTACAAAATAACCAATGAGGGTACATACAGTAGCACTCAGGTGTTCCTAATAAAGTGCTCACTAAGACGTGGTTCTTACAATTAGTAAAAAAACATAGTTACTGGACTAGTAATCAGAAGGTCACTGGTTCAAGCCCCACTGCTGCCCATGTTCCAAAGACAATAAACCAGTAAAATGTAAAATCCAGTCCAACAAGCATTCGTCCGGTCCACCTTAACGGGCTAGAACATCGTCCATAGGATTTTGGAGTGTGTCTATGGGAAGGAACAGGCACTCATTAAATCTAAGGAAGATTTAAGTGGTCCACCTTAAAGGCTGTAACAGTGTCCACAGGATTTTGGAGTGTGTCTATGGGAATTTACACTCCTTCAGTTTAAAGAGCATTTGTATGATCCACCTTAAACAGTGTCTACAGAATTTTGGACTGTGTCTATAGGGATTTATACACGTTTAGTCCAAAGAGTATTTGTGTGGTCCACTTTAAAAACTGTAACAGCTTCCACGGGATTTTGGAGTGTGTCTATAGGGATTTATACTCATTTAGTTCAAGGAACGTTTGTCTGGTCCACCTTAAATGCTGTAATAGCTTCCACAGAGTTTTGGAGTGTGTCTATGGGAATTTATACTTGCATTTGTCTGGTCCACCTTAAAATCTATAACAGCTTCCACAGGATTTTGGAGTGTGTCTATAGGGATTTACACTCGTTCAGTTTGAAGAGAACTTGTCTGGTCCACCTTTAAACTGTCAGCACGTCCACAGGATTTTGGAGTGTGTCTATAGGGATTTATACTCATTTAGTTCAAGGAACGTTTGTCTGGTCCACCTTAAATGCTGTAATAGCTTCCACAGAGTTTTGGAGTGTGTCTATGGGAATTTACACTCGTTCAGTTTGAAGAGAACTTGTCTGGTCCACCTTTAAACTGTCAGCACGTCCACAGGATTTTGGAGTGTGTCTATAGGGATTTATACACAGTTTAAAGAGCATGAGTTGCTCAGGCACTGATGTTTCATGAGAAGTCCTGGCTCACACTCAGTGTTCCAATTCATCCCAGACTGACCGATACACTCAGGTCCACATATTTTAGGAGGGATTATTGACTCTTCGGAGGAAGATGCTACGTGGGCGCGCGTCTATGACCGGAGGGCGTGGTAGGGAGCAGGGTATGAGGGTATGAGGGCAGGAGGAGGGTAGGGGGGCAGGAGCGGGTGGGCAGCACAACAGTTTGTCCTATGTATAGGCTTTGAAGCGCGCGGTTAAAATAGGCGCCCAGCTAGCATTACAAGCGCCCGTCCCTAAATATTAGGCATTTCCCCTAAATACAGACCCCACAAAGGCTGCCTTACAAGGGAAGGGCCGGGATGGTATGCGGCGCTCAGTTAGGGACGGATCGTGACCACGGGGGGTGGGGGGGGGGGGGGGGGGTGGGGGTGGGGTGATGGGTAGCGTCCGTTTGTCTGAAGCTATCTTTGTGTGGCGCGGGGGTGGCGGGATGCCAGGCTAAAAATTCTAATGTTGCTTTCGACCAATTAAACGCTGGAGGAGAGGCGTCCAATCAGAGAGCTTCATAATCTTCATCATCATCGGAACCTTGACCACACCCGCATCCATCCGAAATCTAACACGCACCAGTCATGGACTCGTCATGACACGTCCAATCACTGACCACAGACACGTCTAATCACCGACCACAGATACATCCATTCACTGACCTCAGATACGTCCCATCACTGACCACAGATACATCCAATCACTGACCACAGATACATCCAATCACTGACCACAGATACATCCAATCACCGACCACAGATACATCCAATCACCGACCACAGATACATCCAATCACCGACCACAGATACATCCAATCACCGACCACAGATACATCCAATCACTGACCACAGATACATCCAATCACCGACCACAGATACATCCAATCACCGACCACAGATACATCTAATCACTGACCACAGATACATCCAATCACCGAACACAGATACGTCCCATCACTGAACACAGATACGTCTAATCACCGACCACAGATACGTCCAATCACCGACCACAGATACGTCTAATCACTGACCAGATACGTCCAATCACTGACCACAGATATGTCTAATCACCGACCACAGATACGTCCAATCACCGACCACAGATATGTACAATTCACTGACCTCAGATACGTCCCATCACTGACCACAGATACATCCAATCACTGACCACAGATACATCCAGTCACTGACCTCAGATACGTCCCATCACTGACCACAGATACATCCAATCACTGACCACAGATACATCCAGTCACTGACCTCAGATACATCCAATCACCGACCACAGATACATCCAATCACTGACCACAGATACATCCAGTCACTGACCACAGATACATCCAGTCACTGACCTCAGATACGTCCAATCACCGACCACAGATACATCCAATCACTGACCACAGATACATCCAGTCACTGACCTCAGATACGTCCCATCACCGACCACAGATACATCCAATCACTGACCACAGATACATCCAGTCACTGACCTCAGATACGTCCCATCACCGACCACAGATACATCCAATCACTGACCACAGATACATCCAGTCACTGACCTCAGATACGTCCCATCACTGACCACAGATACATCCAATCACTGACCACAGATACATCCAGTCACTGACCTCAGATACGTCCCATCACTGACCACAGATACATCCAGTCACTGACCTCAGATACGTCCCATCACTGACCACAGATACATCCAATCACTGACCACAGATACATCCAGTCACTGACCTAAAATACTTCCAGTCACTGACCACAGATACATCCAGTCACTGACCTAAAATACTTCCAGTCACTGACCACAGATATGTACAATTCACTGACCTCAGATATGTCCAATCACCGACCACAGATACGTACAAATCACTGACCACAAAGTCATGAAGGTGCATAAAGATCAGCGGGCAGAAACCCTGTCCGACCTTCCCTCCCTCAAACATGACCGGGGTGTGTCTGTGTGGACACCCGGCTGGTCAGTGGCTCTGCTCTGTTATTGGTTTCCAGATAATCACTCCTACTACAAATGAAGGAGACCCTCACAGTCAGTGATGGACTACCCATGGATGAGATTTATATTTCTAGACAGGAGATTTCCCTCCAGGATCTTAGTTTTTAGCAGGAACGTCTGATTTGTGGTCAGGTCGTTTTTTCTAGATGATCTAGAGGTAGGAGTCAGTACAGTGTCCATGATCGAGCAGGCTTTCTGTCCCAGACAGACGGAGCAGTTTAAAATAAAGGGGGTCTGGTGGAGCCGGGAGCTTTAAATGGGCTTTTATTTATAACTTCAGCTGTTACCTCAATCAGGGACAAATAACAGCCTCACATTCTACACTGGAAATATCCAGCACTGACCTCACATACGTCCAGTCACTGACCTCACATACGTCCATTTACTGACCACAGATACGTCCAATTACTGACCACAGATATGTCCAATTACTGACCACAGATATGTCCAATCACTGACCAAAGATACGTCCCATCACTGACCACAGATACATCCCATCACTGACCACAGATACATCCAATTACTGACCACAGATACATCCAATCACTGACCACAGATACGTCCCATCACTGACCACAAATACGTCCAATTACTGACCACAGATACGTCCAATCACTGACCACAGATACGTCCCATCACTGACCACAGATACATCCCATCACTGACCCCAGATATGTCCAATCACTGACCACAGACATGACCCATCACTGACCACAAATACGTCCCATCACTGACCACAGATACGTCCAATTACTGACCACAGATATGTCCCATCACTGACCACAGACATGTCCCATCACTGACCACAAATACGTCCCATCACTGACCACAGATACATCCCATCACTGACCACAGATACGTCCAATTACTGACCACAGATATGTCCAATCACTGACCACAGACATGTCCCATCACTGACCACAGATACGTCCCATCACTGACCACAGATACGTCCAATTACTGACCACAGATATGTCCCATCACTGACCACAGATACGTCCCATCACTGACCACAGATACGTCCAGTCACTGACCATCACTGACCACAGATACGTCCCATCACTGACCAGATACGTCCGATTACTGACCACAGATACGTCCCATCACTGACCACAGATACAGATACATCCAATTACTGACCACAGATATGTCCAATCACTGACCTCAGATACGTCCCATCACTGACCACAGATACAGATACATCCAATCACTGACCACAAATACGTCCCATCACTGACCTCAGATACGTCCAATGACTGACCACAGATACGTCCAATCACTGACCACAGACATGTCCAGCACTGACCTCCTCACATACGTCCAGTCACTGACCACAGATACGTCCAGTCACTGACCATCACTGACCACAGATACATTCAGTCACTAACAATCAATGACCATAGATACGTCCAATCACTGACAATCACTGACCATAGATACGTCCAATCACTGACCTCAGATATGTTTAATCACTGACAATCACTGACCACAGACACATCCAATAACTGACCAGACGCATCCAATAACTGACCACAGACACATCCAATCACTGACCTCAGATATGTTTAATCACTGACAATCACTGACCACAGACACATCCAATAACTGACCACAGTCGCATCCAATAACTGACCACAGACACATCCAATAACTGACCACAGATACGTCCAACTACTGACCACAGATACGTTCAGTCAGGTGTTCAGGCTTGAACCAGTGACCTTCTGATCACTAGGCCGCCCCACTGCCCTAACGTACCCTCACTGACCGAACCCACCGCGAGCATGGCGTGAATTCCGCGGGCACAAACGTTCCACCTTAAGAGCAAACACACTTACTGGAATTCCCTCCACTTCCTGTGCCCACGGTGTTGATGGTGGCCGGGACGGAGGATGACGGGTAGAGCATCAGGTGCCCGTTCTCACATCCCTGCTGCTGCTGCGAGTGCCAGGTGGCGATGCCCGAGTCCCTGGAGCCCTGCCAGCCGTTGAGCCGGTCGTCAGAGCCGTAGCGCTGGTGCTGGCTGTAGAGGTGATGAGAGGAGGGCGCTCGCTCTAACGAATCTCCTCCGGCGGGGGTGCGGGTCGCCGCCCGCTCCTCCAGGTGGTTGAGCCAGAGGGCGAGCTTGGCACGGTCCTCCAGCGACGTGGCCGGGTGGATGAGGGCGTAGGACAGGAGCTGCCTGCTCTCCTCCAGGTGCCGGCCGTACTCGATGGTGTGGGTGAGGATTTTGGGCAGCAGGCGCATGTACTCGCTCTTGGCCTCGCTGTTGCCCGGTTTGAGGAGGGGCAGGTGGGTCAGGACCAGGGAGATCAGACGCTCCTTCGGCTCGGTCTGCCACTGACCAATCAGAGCTGGAACAGAGCGAGGAAAGTAAAGAGTCAGAGATGATTAAAAAAATAACATAATAAATAATAATAATAATAATAACAAAACAATAATAACAATATAATAGTAAATAATAATAATAATAACAATAATAAATAATAATAATAATAAATAATAATAATTAAAAAATAATAAAAATAATAATAATAATAATATATCATAATAATAATATTAATAATAATAATAATAATAATAAGTAATAATAATAAATAATAATAATAATAAATAATAATAATAATAATAATAATAAATAATAATATATCATATTAATAATAATATTATTATTAATAATAATAATAATAAGTAATAATAATAATATTAATAATAACTACAACAATATTATTATTATTAATAATATAATAATAATAATAAATAATAATAATAACAAAACAATAATAATAAATAATATTAATACTACTAATAATAATAACAGCAATAGCACTTCTAAATAAAAATAATACAGTTAATAATAATAAAATAACAACAACAATAATAATAATATAATAAACAATAATAACATTTCCTTTTACTAATAATAAAATAACAATAATATTTATAAAATAATAATAATAATAATAATAATAATAACACAATAAGAACACTCATAAGTAATAATAATATTATTATTAATAAGAAAAATATAATAAATAAAATAATAATTATTATTATTACTATTATATAATTAATAGTTAGTCAATTATAAAATTTGATAATAATAATATAATTTGAATAATAAATAAATAAAAAGAATCACAATAACAATAACATTATTTAACAACAGTAATATTACTATAAAGAATAAAAATAAATTACTATAATAATAATAATAATAATAATAATAATAATAATAATAATAAATTGTTGATCATTTAAGTGCTCAGGTGGTGCAGCAGTTTATTACACTTGCCCACCATTACTGAGATCCGGGTTCGAATCTCAGCGGTGCTATCTGCCAGCCGGGCATCTACACAGACATGAATGCCAATATCTGGGATGGCTGAAACCTTGTGACGGAATGGCGCCCTGTTCGGGGTGTTCCTGCCTCGTACCCAGTGCTGCACACACCACAACCCTGACCAGGACGTAAGAGGACGAGGACGGATCACCATCTGATCTTTTCTCCCTATTCTGTTACGTGAACGTCTATACATATCTGCGCTATTGTGGCGCGTCTCAGAAACGCTCGGCTATAGATACTCCCGGGTCACGGACATTTCGTCCCTCGCTACAAATAGAGGACGAGTTTGGGGAGAGTGCACGCGCCTCCGGAGCGGCGTGTCCTGAGGAGGGGTTTAGCTTTTAGCCTGTTATTTAAAGGCTCGAGCTCTTGGAAGTGAGCGAACCGTCCATTAGCCGATTGTTAAACGTCTGGTTACGCTTCATAAAAGCGCCACTGTGGGGCGCTAGGTGGCTCAAGCGATGTAACGTGCTAACACGTCATGCTGGTTTCGTTTGGGAGGGATTAAAGTAGCGGCGTGTTTAGAACCCTCA
Organism: Trichomycterus rosablanca; assembly: GCF_030014385.1. Classification (NCBI taxonomy): domain Eukaryota; kingdom Metazoa; phylum Chordata; class Actinopteri; order Siluriformes; family Trichomycteridae; genus Trichomycterus; species Trichomycterus rosablanca. The sequence continues at coordinate 1,320,072 of NC_086000.1, read as the reverse complement.
CGTGCAGATGCGCACACACACACACACACACACACTCCAGTGCTCTAAAGCGGTCGGGCTCAGACGGACAGACGGCGGTGATTAAATGTCCCTCCTGGACTTTTTCTGGCGCTTCCATTTTTACCTGGCGTGCCGCGGGTGATGCCATGCGTTATTCACGAAGCCCTGATATCACCGCCGTGTCGGACCCTTCTGGAAACGTCTAATCACGCCGCCCCGCCCGCGGCTAAACCCTGCACACGTGCCCGGCGTCCGCCACGCCACCTGACCTTCCGGTTCTAATGCCCGGGCACTTCCACCGGCGTGTGGCACCAGGACCCACGGTAGATCTACTGGTCCCTCAAGTCTATACACTAATCACATCCGCTGGGTTCAACACCAGAACTATGAGGAGTCGCAACCATTCATTGATTGAGTGTATCGATAAAACAGCCCCAGCACACCAGTGCTGACGTCTCAGTTTCTGATTTCAGCTGTGCTATCGGCCGACCGGGCGCCTATACGGACACTAATTCCTCATAACGGCTGCAGTTACGCCCTCTGCTGGCTGATGGAGGCGCTGCACAGAGACGGGGGATAACGGAGATCTGTGAGTAACTCTGTGCATGATACGGATCTCCGTATGAACCCGCCGGTGCAGGTGAAAAGAAGCGGTCGGTACTGCACACGTGTCGGAGGGGCGGTCAGGAGTACAGGTGAAATACAATCTGGGAACTGGATATGACTAAATAGGAGATGAAATGCGAACCGTTATTTTTGGCACCTCAACAAATAAACAAGTCATTTGTTTGGTCTAGTGGTTAAGGTACAGGACTACAATCAGAAGGCTGCTGGTTCAAGCCCCACCACTGCCAGGTTGCCACTGTTGGGCCCTTGCGCGAGGCCCTTAACCATCAATTGCTTAGACTGTATACAGTAAGATAAAAAAGCTGAATCCCAAAAATGTAAATATTATAAACACCAGAAGAGCAACGATAGTAGAACCCAGACACGGAGGGGGTAAATTAAAGTCAAGGTAGGGGTAGAGCTCTCGACTGTCAATCGAAAGGTCGTGTGTTTGAATCCCGACTGGCTGACCTCAAAATGATTCAAACTCGGATCAGACCAAGAGATCGATCGATAAAGATCAACATAATGAATCAAACGACAACGTAAAACACTAAAGCGCAGCAGATCAGACATTTCTCTCTCTCGCGCGCGTTTTTTCTGCTCTCTCACGTCCCTCTCTCTCTTTTTCCCCTCTCTCACGTCCCTCTCTCTCTTTTTCCCCTTTCTCACGTCCCTCTCTCTCTTTTTCCCCTCTTGCGTGTCCCTCTCTCTCCTTTCGCTCATTCAGGACGGATCCAGAGCCGGAGGGGAGCTCGGGGAGGGAGAATGGAAACAGTGAGCAGATTTTCTCTGCCTTCCTTCCAAGTATTTATGTAAAACCCCTCCTTAAAGTCTCCTTACACCCCCCCCACACACACACACACTCGCACACACACACTCGCACACACACACTCGCACACACACACACACTCGCACTCGCGCACACACACACACACACACGTCCACTCTGCCACGGACCAGAGCGAAGCATGTGGTCATCCGCTGAACAGATGAATCACCAATCAGGAATCATGACTCATGAATCGTGAATCAACAGTGAATCACACTAACACTAACACACGCCCCCCTGACCCTCGAACCCTCCGATCGACACGCCCTAGTGACCCGCCCTGCTCCCTACGCCCTGCTCCCTACGCCCTGCTCCCTACACCCTACCTGAGAGGATTCAGTCAGATCATCACTCAGAATTAAGGCGCCTCAGTAGGAGCATTTTGAGGGAGCTAAGAATTTAAGAATTTAGACACGCCTTCTTCTCAAGGGTGTCTGTGTAGAGAGAGAGAGTTAGGGTTTCGACGACGGGAAAATTTGGGACCTTAAGAGGGGGAAATGAGGACCGGAAAGGGGGGTGGTCATAATGTTTTGGCTCATCAGTGTAACACATACAGACTCTCTCTCTCTCTCTCTCTCTCTATATATATATATATATATATATATATATATACTGTATATATATATATATATATATATATATATATATATATATATGTAGTATGAATAAATATAAATATATATACAGGTACAGGATGAAAGCAAGGGGGGTGTATCCGCCCCCCTCTCACCCCCGCGTCCCCCCCGCCCGGTCCCTCCCCCCGGCGCTCCAGCTCAGCTCGGAGGAATGCGCCGCGTTCCACACATCCACTCTCTCTGCGGAAGAATGAGCAGTTTTCCGAACGGGCCGGTCGCGTCCCAAACCACGCCACTCAGACGCATACCATCGTCCTGAGATCACCCGTCCAGACGCTGCGCCCGAGCGCCGGCGCTACCTTAAACGGACTCCCGATGCCTTCGGCAGAGCGGGGGCGGGAAAACCAGACGGAGAGGAGGGGGGGGGGGGGTGGCAGAGGAAACGAGGTGGAAAAGTTCAGATACGTACGTAAGCACTGGGAGAACGACGGGACTCCTACCGAAATCTGACCTCCTGACCCCGCTGGGAGCGAACACTGCACAGGACCCAGCAGTGATGGTATAAAAACACAACCACAATCGGCCGTGTCTGAGGGAGGGACGGTCGGACAGGGTCTCTTTTGTATGATAATTTCTGTACTACTGTTGGGGGGGGGGGTTAAATCAAAACAAGCCTAGCGTGGCTCTCCAATCCCGATGTGCGATGATTAAAAACACACCCACAATCGGCCGTGTCTGAAGGAGGGAAGGTCGAACAGGGTCTCTTTTGTACGGTCATTAATGTACTCGCATTAATGTGTGTGTGTGTGTGTGTGGGGGGGGTTAAATCGAAAGAGGCTTAGCGTGGCTCTCCCTCCGATCACAATGCATGGTCATTAGAAACACAACCTCAATTGACCGTGTCTGAAGGAGGGACGGTCGCATGGGGTCTCTTCTATACGGTCATTTCTGTACTGGTGTGAATGTGTGTGTGGGGGGGGTAAATCATATGAAGCTTAGTGTGTCTCTCCGTACATAATACGGGGTACAGATGAGACCCCGTCCGACCTTCCCTCCCTCAGACGTGGCCGAGATTCGAACTTACGGGTTTGAGCGCTGTACCATAACTGCTGGGATGCATGTCCGAGGGGGTGGGCACACCCCGCATTAGGGGCGGAGCCCTGCGCTCCGTCATAGGACCCCGTAGTGATGGTACAGTGCTGCAGACGGTTTAGCCACGTGAGTTCAAATCTCACAACACAAACACAATCGACCTGTCAATGGGGGGGGGGGGGATCAAAAGAAGCTTAGCGTGGCTCTCCAATCACGATGCGGAATGATTAGAAACACAAACACAATTGGCCGTGTCTGAGAGAGAGAGGGTCAAGCGGGGTCTCTTCTATACGGTCATTTCTGTACTCATGTGAATGGGGGGGGGGGAGGGAATCAAACGAAGCTTAGCATGTCTCTCCATTCACGATACAGATGAGACCCCGTCCCTCCCTCCCTCCCTCATAAATAAATAAATACATAAGAATTAAATTGTCAAAAGTATGTGGACACGGGATCGTTTACTAGTTAGACTAGATTGTGGAGTGTGTCTGTGGGTATTTGTGCCCATGTTGGACATATAAACAATTACAATTGTGACTGAATTCAATTCAATCAGCTGTCTTACAGAAGCAGTGAGCAGACAGACATTCCGATTCATCCCAAAGGTGTTGGGACTCCAGACGTACCTTCATGGAGCTGCTTTTACTCCCCTGTTAGCAACAAGTGCGGCTGAAACACCCAAACGTAATGATTAAGGGGGTGTCCACATACTTTTAGCACATTGCTCGTATTAAACACTCTGACGCTGTGGCCCTCCTGGCCCCGCCCGGGCTTCTCTGAATCAGGCGCTGTCGTGTCTGCCGTGTCGCTGGCGGAGACGTTAGCGGGGAGGACGTTCTAATTTTAGCTCAGACGCTCGACCCAAACACGCGGGTTTGAGACGTTTGTTTTCACGCCGGGACGGACTGGAATGGACGCGCGACGGTGAGGAAACACCTGCGGACGGAAGCCGCCCTGACACCCGGTCGCTATTGTTCCAGCGCGCGTGACGGTCGCTCGCTCTCGGTCTGAGGTCTGGAACTGATTCGGGGGGTCGCGGGAAGTCCGTCACGGGCCGCACGTGCAGCGTTTGCTCTGCGGCGGGATTCTATTTTAGCCACAGCGCTAGCAGACGCGCAGCAGACACGAAACAGGAAGTCAGGCGGGACGTCAGAGTCATCCAAAACAAAACATTAGGAACCCCCACAGCCGCCCCTCCCCCAGCACGAGGGATCTGTTAGATGTGGATCTGATGGAGGCTCTTCGTAGTTCTCGTGTTGAATGAAGCAGATCTGATCAGCTTAAAGACCTGAGGAACTTTGATCAGGACCAGATCGTTATGGCCAGACGACCACGGTCCGAGGAGGAACCACCGACGCCGAAGGACACAAAGGTTATCGAACCCTCCTGTGTACGAGGCTGCATAACAACTCCCGCCCACCGTCTAACACACTAGCACAGCACACCAAGATCTCGTGAAGTCGCTCCCAGAAAAGTGGAGACTGTTAGTGCTGCAAAGGAATGAGTCTCGGTTCGTCTCGGTCCAGTGTGGTACAGCGGTAAAACGCGCTATCCCACCAGCGAGTCTGATTATCAGCTCTGCTACCAGCCGGGCGGGCACCGGTCTGTCTGGTCTGCTGTAGTGATTCCTCATCGCTGCTGCAATCACGACCTCTGCTGGCTGATCGATGGCGCTGCACAGAGACGGGGGATAGCGGACATCTGTGCGCGATACCCACCCGGTGCGGGTGAAAAGAAGCGCCCGTGTTAGTCACGGCTCTCCTCGGTCAGGAGTAAGGGGAATTGGATATGACTAAAACTGGGAGGAAAAGGGAAAAATGCAAAAATATAATATTAAAATGTGTGTCTGAGACGGACTCAAAAACAGGTGAGATGCCCGACAGGAAGTGGCGCTGCCCCGAGTGAGCGAGAGAGAGAGAAATAAGAGTGAGACAGGAATGAGAGTCTCGCTGTACCTGTGGAAACTCCGGCGCTGGAGTGTTTGTGCAGTTCAGGGTGTCGCGGTCACAGCTATGTTAGGAATGTTCGTCTCCGGGCCGTGGATCTGAGCGCGCGGCACTATTTAAGGAAACACCCGGGCCCCCGGTTTCCCCCCGGTGTCCCCCCCGGCTCACCCCTCGTCCTCATTTTTTGTGAAAGAAAGCGTTATTTTGTACTGGGAATCCTGGGAACGTTTCCTCCACTGAGGAACAGAACGTTGATGAGCACGAGGGGTCCAGGAACCACCGGCGAGCACGACTGCATTTAAATAAAGTTCTTTTTTTTTTTTTTTGCTATTTTTATTTCTGCTTTTTCCTCCCAGTTTAGTCATAGCCAGTTCCTCTTCCTCTAATGGTTCCTACCCTAATGGTGTATGAGGAGGGTATATTCTCCTGACACGCCCTCCTTCCGACGCGTGCGCTCCACCGACCCCTTCGTATTCCTTCGTATGAGGTCGGTCACGCGCTGATCTCCATTTCTGTACAGGCGCCTCGAGCTACTAACCAGGGTCCTCTGCTGATCGTGCCCACTAGGGGGCGCCCAGCCGACCGGTAGCAGAGCTATAAAATAATGTCTAGTGGACGTTGCCGGACTGCCGGGTCACCCAGGATTGATTCAGGGCTCGATTTTTGTGACCCGAGCCGGTCACAACGTCCTGTGTCCGAACCTCGCCCTAAGGTCGACCAAGGGGCCACAGATCAGCACCCTTCTGGAACAGTGGTAGCGCAGTGGGTGGAGCTTTGGGCTATTCATCAGTTCAAATCCAGGCTCAGCTATGCAGCCACTGTTGGGCCCCTGAGCAAGGCCCTTGACCCTCTCTGCCCCGGGGGTGCCGCTCGACGGCTGACCCTGCGCTCTGGGATACAAGGAACAAGAATCAAACCTGAGGTCCAAACGTCTCCGGTTCTGGAACATGAGCGTCGCCGTTGTGCGTAACGCGACATCATCAGCCGCGCAGACCGGCGTGTGCGTCTATGGTCGCGTAACCAGAATGAGGTAACGGCGCTCCTCAGCCTGACCTCGAACACACTCAGCACTTTGTGATCCTCGAAGCGAAGCTACGAACACGAGGCGGCGGGGCGCGGCCCTGAGGGCTGAGAGGGTGCAGACGTCTCTCTGAAGTAAATGACGCGTTAGCATGAAGCTGGAGCTGAGCGCGCGGTGGAAGGGGGGCGGGGGGTAGCTACAGAACCGGTCTGACGGCGTGGGGTGTCTCAGGTCGAGAGGTAAACTTCAGGTCCTTGAGAGGCGCTACATTTTTTCGGAAGAGGTGCGACTGACAGAAGAGCTTCAGTAAACATCTCAGCCTGGTGCGAACAGATTCTACACTGTACGGTCAAAAGTATCTGGACGCCCCTTCTAATCAGTAATGTAAAGGTAATGACATGCTTCCGAATGTGCAGGAACAGTTTAGGGAAGGACCTGTCATGTTCTGGCATGACTGTGCCCCTGTGCACAAGCCCTGGACTGAACCGGAACGTCAACCAACGTCGTGTTTTCCCCGAACGGGCACAAATTCCCACAGACGCACTGTTAGCGCCTGTTGTTGTAGCTATAAAGATCACACACAGGGTGTCCAAATACTTTTGGTCGTACGGTTTATGTTTCAGGATCCAGACCTAATCTCAGACGTCTGGGCGTCTACACAGACATGACTGGCTGTGTCTGAGGTGGGGAAGATGGATTGAAACCCTGTCCAGGGTGTTCCTTCCTAGTACTTCCATGCTAAGTGTTCCCAGGTGGAACTGGACACTCAGTGACCCTGATCAGGACAAGTCAGCTGATGAAAGCGAATGAATGAATGAAAAAAAAAAATCTGGTGTTTTAGCCACACCCACTAACATATATATATATATACAGTATATGTATACACTCACACATACAGTGTATCACAAAAGTGAGTACACCCCTCACATTTCTGCAAATATTTCATTATATCTTTTCATGGGACAACACTATAGAAATAAAACTTGGATATAACTTAGAGTAGTCAGTGTACAACTTGTATAGCAGTGTAGATTTACTGTCTTCTGAAAATAACTCAACACACAGCCATTAATGTCTAAATGGCTGGCAACATAAGTGAGTACACCCCACAGTGAACATGTCCAAATTGTGCCCAAAGTGTCAATATTTTGTGTGACCACCATTATTATCCAGCACTGCCTTAACCCTCCTGGGCATGGAATTCACCAGAGCTGCACAGGTTGCTACTGGAATCCTCTTCCACTCCTCCATGATGACATCACGGAGCTGGTGGATGTTAGACACCTTGAACTCCTCCAACTTCCACTTGAGGATGCGCCACACGTGCTCAATTGGGTTTAGTCCATCACCTTTACCTTCAGCTTCCTCAGCAAGGCAGTTGTCATCTTGGAGGTTGTGTTTGGGGTCGTTATCCTGTTGGAAAACTGCCATGAGGCCCAGTTTTCGAAGGGAGGGGATCATGCTCTGTTTCAGAATGTCACAGTACATGTTGGAATTCATGTTTCCCTCAATGAACTGCAGCTCCCCAGTGCCAGCAACACTCATGCAGCCCAAGACCATGATGCTACCACCACCATGCTTGACTGTAGGCAAGATACAGTTGTCTTGGTACTTCTCACCAGGGCGCCGCCACACATGCTGGACACCATCTGAGCCAAACAAGTTTATCCTGGTCTCGTCAGACCACAGGGCATTCCAGTAATCCATGTTCTTGGACTGCTTGTCTTCAGCAAACTGTTTGCTGGCTTTCTTGTGCGTCAGCTTCCTTCTGGGATGACGACCGTGCAGACCGAGTTGATGCAGTGTGCGGCGTATGGTCTGAGCACTGACAGGCTGACCTCCCACGTCTTCAACCTCTGCAGCAATGCTGGCAGCACTCATGTGTCTATTTTTTAAAGCCAACCTCTGGATATGACGCCGAACACGTGGACTCAACTTCTTTGGTCGACCCTGGCGAAGCCTGTTCCGAGTGGAACCTGTCCTGGAAAACCGCTGTATGACCTTGGCCACCATGCTGTAGCTCAGTTTCAGGGTGTTAGCAATCTTCTCATAGCCCAGGCCATCTTTGTGGAGAGCAACAATTCTATTTCTCACATCCTCAGAGAGTTCTTTGCCATGAGGTGCCATGTTGAATATCCAGTGGCCAGTATGAGAGAATTGTACCCAAAACACCAAATTTAACAGCCCTGCTCCCCATTTACACCTGGGACCTTGACACATGACACCAGGGAGGGACAACGACACATTTGGGCACAATTTGGACGTGTTTACTGTGGGGTGTACTCACTTATGTTGCCAGCTATTTAGACATTAATGGCTGTGTGTTGAGTTATTTTCAGAAGACAGTAAATCTACACTGCTATACAAGCTGTACACTGACTACTCTAAGTTATATCCAAGTTTCATGTCTATAGTGTTGTCCCATGAAAAGATATAATGAAATATTTGCAGAAATGTGAGGGGTGTACTCACTTTTGTGATACACTGTATATATATATAAATAACATCGATATATAACATCGGTCATATAAAACAAATTCTATGCTGTCAAATTTGCAGCAACAGTTTAGGGAAGGCCGTTTCCTGTGCACAAAGCACTCCAGTGACCTCAACCTGATTAAAGACCTCCGATGGGATGCATCGGAACGCAGACCGTGAGTCAGGCCTTTTCACCCCCCGTTGGCACAAATTCCAGCATTTATGGTCCGATAAAAGTGTCCGGGTTTTAATTATGAAACGATTTGATTGGCTTATTGAAGAAAGTAAGCCGGGGCGGGGTCATACTTTTCTGACACGCCCATTTCCTTCCGACTGTCAGTTTGAGACGCAACCGAGAGACCCCCAACAGGACTACGGAATTCCAAACTGACCCAGTAAAGCTACGTGTGAGGTCCTGACAGTTCAGTAGAAACTGCTGATGTGTGGAACTGAATAATCAGAAGATCTGACTCAGGTGCTGAGCTCATCCAGACTCAGCATGTTCCTAAAAGCTGGAGGAGCACCGCCGGGCCCCGTCCCAACACTTCACTTCAAAAGAGCAGAACGTTCCACAGACGAAACGAGCACAGAAATCCGGGTCATAACCCCAAAAAGGAAATCAGACCCCCTAAAGAAGGACATCAGACCCCTTAAAGCCGTCTGCACCGTCCACGTATGATAAGTTTGCAAATCCGAACATTTGAATAGAAACTTCCTCATGCAAACAGGATCGACTTGTTCCGGCATTTCCAAAAGAAAAAAAAAGTCGAGGTGCCAAAAGGAGGAACATCAGACCCTAAGAAAAGGACATCACACCCCTAAAAGAGGAGATCAGACCTCAAAGAGGAGGACAACAGACCCCAAAAAGGAAAACATCAGACCTCAAAAAGGAAAACATCAGACCTCAAAAAGGAAAACATCAGACCTCAAAAAGGAAAACATCAGACCTCAAAAAGGAGAACATCAGACCCCGAAGAGAATGACAAAAGAGCCGGGCCCAAAAAGGACATCAGACCAAAAAGGAGGGTATCAGACCCCAAAAAGAAGAGAATCAGACCCCAAAACAAAGGGCAATACACCCCAAAGAGGAGGACAAAAGAGTCGTGCCCAGAACCCTAAAGAGGAGATCAGACCCCAAACAGGAGGAACACCAGACCTCAAAATGAGGGCATCACACCCCAAAAAGAAGGACATCAGAGATCAGAGGTTGTAAGTGGAGCAATCATGAGGAAACCCCTCAGACACCTTTGGTCTATACAGGCGCCCGGCTGGCCGGTAGCATAACTGAGAGTCATGAATGTTACACAGCTGCTCCACCGTCACCACGACTGTTACACACCATGTCAAATCTGAACAATATTAACCTTTTATTTTAGGATTAAGGATTTTATTAGTTTATGTTAAACATTTATATTTATTCATCTGTTTTCAGTCCTAATGAAATAAATAAATGAACCGAGTGATGAAACACGTCATGAGCTGCAGATTAAATCCAGAAGCTCTGGAGCAGCAGGTCAGGAACCATCATCAGAACTTCAGTCACAAACGGATGTGGAGAGGCAAACAGCAGCCTGGCAACCCTGAGTGTGTGTGTGTGTGTGTGTGTGTGTGTGTGAGTGTGTGAGTGTGTGTGTGTGTGTGAGTGTGTGTGTGTGTGTGTGTGTGTGTGTGTGTGTGTGTGTGAGTGTGTGTGTGTGTGTGTGTGTGTGTGTGTGAGTGTGTTCGGAGTATTTTTGGAGCTCCACTGTGCTTCATCTCCCAGGGAGGAAAAACACCTCACACACACACACACACACACACACACACACATGCGCACGCGCGCACACACACACACACACACACACACACACATGCACACGCGCACACACACACACACATCAGTGCTCCCTGTACTGAACACACCTCTACACACCAATAAACCAGCACAGATAAAATAGACTAGACTGATTTGAGACGCTCCCCAACGCTGAGACTAGTTCTGATCTCAACCGAACTGAAAATCTGTTTTATTATTTAAATCTTAAACTGCAGATTAAATAATAATAATAATAAATAATAATAATAACAATAATAACATAATAATAATAACAAATAATAATTAATAATAAATAATAAAATTATAATATTAATAATAAATAATAATAATATAATAAATAATAATAATAACAACATAATAAATAATATTAATAATAAATAATAATAATAATAAATAATGATGCTAATATTATTATTAATAATAATAATAATGACAATAATAATAATAATAATAAATAATAATAATTAATGATAATGAATAAATAAATGAATAAAGGTGATAATAATAAATTATAATAATAGAAAATAATAATAATAATAATATTTATACAAATTACAATAACATTAAAAAATAATAATAGTCATAATAAAAATGAGAAAAAGTGATAATAATAATTATAATTATAATATTCATAGCTACAGTTTTGCTAAAGTATTAAAAAGACAGATTTATATAAAATATAAAATGTGTGTGTGTGTACACAGGTAACACTAATACAGCCCAGAAATGAACCAGTATACACACACACACACACAGATGTGTTGGAGAGTCAGGTGGTCGGAACAGCAAACATACACACACACACCAGACACACAAACACACACACACACACACACACTCACACACACACACACACTCACACACACACACTCACACACACACACACACACACACACACACACTCACACACACACACACACTCACACACACATGTAAATGCGCTGATTTGCACGTTCTCGGCCGCTGCCCCTGGTTCGGAGGAGATCTGGTTTATGCAAACCAGCTCGACTCTACACACGGCTCCTGTACCGGCTTTAACGGCCACACAGCTGCATGTCAGGAACCCTGACCACGTGTACGTCCACTCACACACACACACACACTCACACACACACAGGACGCTGAGCGAGCGCGGGATTCGGACCGTGTTTCCTCAGCCGAGATTCAGCGTTCCAGTTTAGAGTTTAGCAACAAATCCTGAACGTGTGTAAAACTGAACACAAACGTTCTGATGAATTCTACAATAAAATTTTAATAAAAATATCTTTACAGCGAGCTACACAATATAGTCAAATATACGTGGACACCTGACAAGAGCATTATCAACCGTGGACATTAATATGAAATTGCCCCCTCACTCCTAACCAAACTCTAATCAAACTCTACCCTAACTCTACACTAACTCTACACTAACCAAACTTTACCCTAAATCTAATCAAATTCTACCCTCACTCCTAATCACACTCTACACTAACTATAACCAAACTCTAATCAAACTCTACACTAACCAAACTTTACACTAACTCTAACCAAACTTTACATTAACTCTAACCAAACGCTACATTAACTATAATGAAACTCTACTTTAACTCTAATCAAACTTTACATCAACTCTAATCAAACGCTACATTAACTATAATCAAACGCTACATTAACTATAATGAAACTCTACTTTAACTCTAATCAAACTTTACATCAACTCTAATCAAACGCTACATTAACTCTAATCAAACGCTACATTAACTCTAATCAAACGCTACATTAACTATAATGAAACTCTAATCAAACTCTAATCAAACTCTACTCTTACACTTCCCCAACTCTACACTAACTCTAAACACTAAACTCTAACCTAACCAAACTCCACCCTATATATAATCGAACTCTACCCTAACCAATCATAAACACCACAGCGATTATTTGAGTTTCAGAACCAGTTATCAGAACCAGTGATGAAAGGAAAAGCAGTCTGGGTTTTTTTTGCACACAGTAGCGGAGTGAGATTCCAGACCACATTACACAACTACACAACCTGACTAACAGTGTGTCCTCCCGAGACTAGAACCCAACCCCCCTGGTGTAGGTGGTGTAAACGTCTGCCGTTACACCGTCACAAGATAGAGAGGAGGAGAAATGACCTGAATCGGAACTGACCTGGGTTGTTGGCTTCTACCTCGAGAACGTGCAGCTCTGTGCACTCGGCCAGTGAATGTTCCAGACAGAGCTGCAGGAACCGCGCCTGGGTCCGACTGACCCGCTTCAGCAGCGACAGCAGCGCCACCGTCTGCTCACATTCGTTCCAGCCCTTAAACCAGCTGGCAAGGACTCCAACCTGGTCCCGAAACATCATGGTCCGGGGGGGGGGGGGGGGGGGGGGGGGGGCGTTTGATTGGGTCGTTAAACGGGAGATCGGGCGGGGATCACGTCCCGGGTGGGTCTGGGGGAACTCCGAATCACACTGGCTCTGGGGTGGAACGAGACGAGTGAAGACGGGAGCGTAATGTGGTCATGCTTGGTTTGGGTGTGGTCGGCTGGGGTGGAAGGTGTTCTTCTTCTCCAGATCTTTTGGAACTGAGTGCTGGATGGACACTTCCTGCTCAAAACATCACTCCCATATACGTCAGGTCAAGCGCTGATGGTTTCTTCCTCAGGGAACACAGTATATCTAAAAAAGATGAAGTAGCAGAGTTAGCATTAGCCTTTCCTAGATGCTACATCAATAAATAAACAAAGACAGAGCCAAACTCAGACAGGAAGTAAACAAGCACAAGGAAAAGCGGGAGGACGGATGGAAAAACTAAAATACACACGAGTATCTGCATGAACGACTAAATAAAAAGATTAATAGATGAACTAATGGATAAATCAACATAAACTATGTGTTTAAATAATCATTTGGTGGGTGAGTAAAGAGCTAACCAGCTAAACCAATACAGTACAAACACCAGAGACCGACACAGAAGATAAATGGACGGGTTAGTAGATGGATAAATAGGTGACTGAGTGGTTGGAGGGGGAAGTAGATAGATGGGTTGGTAAATGGATATGGGGTTAAATTGGTAGGTAGATTGGTGGATGGATGGCTGTCTGGATGGTGAGATTGGTTGGTAGATAGATGATTGGCTGGATGGTTAGATAGGTCAGTGGATGGTTATGTAGGTGGGTGGGTGGCTGGATGGTTAGATGGGTTAGTGGATGGTTAGGTGGGGGGTGGGTTAGATTGGATAATAAATAGATGATTGGCTGGATGGTTAGCTTGGTTGGTAGATAGATGGGTGGCTGGATGGTTAGATGTTTAGGTAGATATATGAGTGGCTGGATGGTTAGATGGGTTGGTGAATGGGTGGACGGTTAAATTTGTAGGTAGCTGGATGGGACACTGGATGGTTAGATGGGTATGATGATGGTTGAGTGACTGGGTGGTTAGATGGGTGGACAGATGGGTGACTGGGTGGTTAAATAGGTGGATGGATTGGTGACTGGATGAGTAGATGGGTGGACAGATGGGTGACTGGGTGGTTAAATAGGTGAATGGATGGGTGACTGGATGGTTAGATGGGTTGGTGTATGGATGGAGGGTTAAATTGGTAGGCAGGTGGATGGATGATTGTCTGGATGGTTAGATTGGTTGGTAGATAGATGGTTGGCTAAATGGATGGGTGTCTATCTGGTTAGATGGGTTGGTGAATGGATGGAGGGTACAATTAGTAAGTAGATGGCTAGATAGGTGACTGGGTGGTTAGTTGAGTGGGGTACGATGATGGCTGGGTGACTGGATGGTTAGATAGGTGGATGGGTGACTGGATGGGTAGATGGATGAACAGATAGGTGACTGGGTGGTTAAATAGGTGGCTGGATGGTTAGATGGGTATGATGATGGTTGGGTGACTGGATGGTTAGATTGATGGATGGGTGACTAAGTGGATAGATGGTTTGGTGGATGGATGGAGGGTTAAATTGGTAGGTAGGTGGATGGATGGTTGTCTGGATGGTTAAATGGGCTGGTAGATATACAGCTGGTTGTATGGTTAGATTGGTTGGTAGATAGATGGTGGTTAGTTGGGTGGATGGATAGGTGACTGGATGATTAGCGGGGTATGATGATTGTTGTGTTACTGAATGGTTAGGTGGGTTAGTGGATGGATGGGTGACTGGATGGTTAGATGGGTTGTTGGATGGATGGGTGACTGGATGGTTAGATGGGTTGTTGGATGCACGAGGGATTGAATTGGTAGTAAAGCTTGTATTTTTTGTATTTCAGGTGGTGGGTACATACAAGAACATCGGGCACAAGGTAGAAACCCACTGAACAAGGTACCAGTTTATTAAAGGGCATCACAGACTCACACGCTCGCAATGTAGTCAGTAAACACAGGGCGAGGACTGAACACAGGTTCCCGTGACCCTTAAGGACCCTTATTTAAACATTATCAAACACACACACACACACACACACACACACACACACACACACACGGTCCTGTTGCTTCGGGCTCGACGTGCCAATGTGTAGCCTAGAATCTGTGGGCATTAAAAGAGAGCAGGTTCAACACTTCCAGCCAGATGCCCACATCTAATCCCATCATAACAGGGTGGTGTATAACATGTGCTTCTACACTATTAGCACTGGGATAAAAATAACCAGGCCTCCACCAGTCATGTGTTTCCAAACAGGAAATAAATAACGAACGAAGACGAAGAAAATC
This sequence comes from Trichomycterus rosablanca, assembly GCF_030014385.1. Classification (NCBI taxonomy): domain Eukaryota; kingdom Metazoa; phylum Chordata; class Actinopteri; order Siluriformes; family Trichomycteridae; genus Trichomycterus; species Trichomycterus rosablanca. The sequence goes on along the minus strand of NC_086000.1, from coordinate 1,305,000 downwards.
GGCACAAATGTGTGTACAGTAGCTAACTGTTTAACCAGTTTAACTCTTTACTAACAGTCTGTTTACCAAATAAACTTACCAGTGTGCATATTGTTTTATTCCAGACAAACTAATATCACTAATGACCACTAGATCAATAACATTTAACCTTATTATCACTTTAGTAGATCTGTTGGGGAACACCGCAGGCTCATGTACAACTTTAATAACCATTAGAAAACCATCAAAGATGTCCAGAATAAAGAACTCACCAGTTAAACCATTAGACCCCTTTCCAATCGCTTGATATGTAGGCAGCCTAAAATGATGATAATTGGGTGGCATGGATATGGGGCACAGAGTGTGGGTACTACACAGTTCCACCTTGAGTATTTTCTTCCTCCAACCTTCCCAGAGGCTATGGACCCACTGCAACCCTGATAATAATGACAAAATGGAAATTATGACTAATCGATGTGCATGACCAGTAATTATTGGCAAAAACCCACTGGAAGACCACCTGACCCACGTAGACTGTTTGGTGCCATCGGAAACCCATCAAACCCATGTTGAGTAGCCTAAGTAACATGTCAGTTAAACCATTAGATCCATTTCTGCTCCAATCTCTTGATTTAGGAAGTCTAAAATGATGATAATTGGGTGGCACGGATATGGGGCACAGAGTGTGGGTACTACACAGTTCCACCTTGAGTATTTTCTTCCTCCAACCTTCCAAAAACATGCTAAGAGTAGACCTGCCTCAACAAACCGTGCCCAAGTGAGTAATAAACAAGTAATGCATGTGTACATGGGTCCTGCCTCGCACCCAAGGGCTATGGATCCACTGCAACCCTGATAATAATAGAAGAAATAAACTGTTATGTTTGTGCACCCCTGGAAAATTATGACTGATGTGCATGACCGATAATTATTGGCAAAAACCCACTGGAGACCACCTGACCCACTGGAATGTTTGGTGTCATTGGAAAACCATCAAACCCATGTTGAGTAGCCTAAGTAACAGGTCACCTGTTAAACCATGAGGTTTATATAAATGTGTAAACCATTACTGAATGAATCTGCTCAACAGGCTACAAATCCACCATCAAACCAGTAGGTGCAGTAAACCGTACACTAAATACCACAATCCAACAACTGACAGTAACGATACACCGTGATGTATGCTGTATTTATTACAATCATATGAAGTTTAAGACACATTTATAACCTGATTATTTGTGTCTGGTTATTTTATTTCCAATCAGGAGAAACCGATAAGAAATCCGAATCTGGATTAGATCTATTTTAGGTCTTAGGATCCGGTTCCGACATAAAAATGTGTCTCGATCTCTGTCGGAAGATCGTGATCCTTCATTTTGAATCCGACTCCAGATCTGTGCAGGACTCGGGAACTGCTTTTCACACACATTTCTCCTCCGCGATTGCATTTCACACCGCTGAATCTAAATCGGGAGGAAAATCGTTGAGTCTGGATCCTGCCTACTCTTCCCTACAAAACCTGCTGACTCCTCGGACTCGGACTCCAAAGTCAATCCTGCATTTCTGTGTCATGTCTGGGAGACGTCTATAATTCCCCCTCTGTAGCCTATTCCCACCCAACAGGGTTCCAGATCCATCAGGACCTTGTGCTGTTTTATTCCCGACAAATCGCAAGAACCGAAGGACCAACTTACTCACATTCAGTTCCAGGTCCAGTTGCATGGAAAGTGCTGGAGTTGGAGCTGAGAAAAGCTCCAGCTCGTTCACACAGGAGGATCAGTCCAGGGTTTGGCCATGTCCACCAAGTTTTCCAAGTCCAGACCGAACACCGATCATACTGCGTTCTCCTAAACTCCAGTCCAGAAGCGCAACATTATTATTGGTATTATTATTAGTATTATTCCCTTCCCTTTTACAATCCAGAGGACAGTCCGAGGACTGGTCTAGGACGGGCTGATGACTGGTCTCAGTTCTGCTCCTCCAGTCCAGACTCCAGACTCAGCAGAGCTCGGGCTGCTTCTCCTCCCTCCAGTCCAGAGGAGAGACTCAGCATTGCTTCTGCTTCCCACATGCGAATCATTAACTGGGAGCATTACGTCAGGGGCTTGGCAGCACAAGCAAAGCACAAAAATAGAGAATGGAGTTGCAGGAACAGAACACACCGCCTGTCCGGCCACCCAGACCCCTCACCCTGACATTCATCACCTCATTTTCAAATATAAACACCAAACTGCGTTATCCTGGAGCACCAAGTCTTCTTAAAAGTGTTCGTTCATATAGCAGAGGGGCAAAAGTTTGGAAGAGGTCGTGTAGGTCTTTAGATTCACCAGTGAGCCATGGCAGGAGGTTTGTCTACATCAGAGGGCATCGGTTATGCTTCACTGAAGCTGGAAAACGGTTCAAAAACCGTTCGATGCCCTTTAGATCAATAAATAAAGTGTAGTAGTGGATTCCTTCCAGCAGTAGGCATCCACATCCCATCAGAACAAGCGACCAACATACTTATTTACTTAATATTTCAGTTTGGATCTTATCTAGATGATTATTTAGTTCATAGAGCACCACATAGAGCATCAGGGTCCAGGGGACCTGGGTTTAAACCCCACGTCTGGTCACTGTAAAGATCATGACACTTCTTGGATATGCTTGGAAAGTTTTGGATGATTTAAGGTGGTAGAAGTCTGGCAATGGATTGGCGATCTTTGAAGGGTATTTCTGCCTTGCACCCAGTGTTTCCCAGCAAAAATGGACCAACCATGACCAGGATGAAACAGATGATACATCAGACCAATATATTACCACCTGATATTGGATTGGAGCATCCATAGTGTGCAATGCAGTAAATAGACAATACAATGGACACAACCATGTTGAGACATGAGGAACCTTGATTAGTTGATTGTTTGGAGAAACTGAAAAATCAACAAAACGACACACATGGATGTTGGTTCTAGTCCCACCATAACAAAGTTGAAATTGAGTTAAATCGAATTAAACTTCGGCTTTTGCGCCACCTAGTGGTAAAACTGTTGTATTACGCTTACAAGTCATACAAGTTTACAATCAAAACGGAAGACGTATTTTTACTAAACTGTTGTTAGGCTAAAAAGAAGATTATAATAATAATTAAATTGTCTTTTAGTCAGTAATTAATACAAATAATTCTCAGTACACTGAAACTAAACGGCATTTACCTCAACATAAAAGACGATGCTGTCATGGCAACAAACACCGTTGCAAATGTCAACTTTAAACTAATATAAAGTAATAAAAATATATTAAACTACATATTTTCATAGTTTACAGTGTTCAGTACTGACATTTTGTTTTGTTTTGTGTATTTTGCAATCCAAAATTCTCTTAAAAACTATTTTGTTGCTTGGGGTCACGTATTGGGCATGCGCAGTGGCAACCCTAACGTTAACTGTGTGAATAAATTCCGATTAGAATGTCGACTTTTTAAACCATAATTAAATGAACAAATCACTTATTTCGAATTCACTCGACAGGATTTATTGTTTTATTGAGATTTAATTAACAATATGGCTTAATAATGCTGACTATGAGCCGTTATCTTAATAGTTTACTTTGTTATGGCGGAATTTAGTTCTTCACTTCTTGTGCACTATTTAGGTGCCCTATATGGAATATAGTACATGGCTATTGTACACTATCAAGTTATTTTGATTTAGGCCTGTAAGTCACGTACCTCACGTCAACAAGACGTGAGTAAAAGCGTGAATCAGACTGCGTTGTCCTAATCCGCATCATTTCCACTACAAAGTGCACTAAATCTGGAATTTTTTTTTAATCATAATATAAATCATATAATTAAATATAATCAAGACATTTTTGACATTGCATTGTGCCTGTATTGTACTGCAACATTAAACTGTTGAAATGATACAACCTGGAGAATGCATGGTGAACGGAGTGCACTGTGTAGGGAATAGGGAACATGGTCTATTTGAGACGCAGCCAGGTAGTTAAAGGCGTAACATCCATAATAAAAGTGTGAATACGGTTTCATGTATTTGTTTGAGACATTTTTGTTCTTTCATTTGATTTTGACTCTGATTGTGTTTGATTGTAAGAAAATGAAACTATCTTTATTATATTTAAGTGTGTTTGTGTCTCCTGCACTGCTGTCCTGCACTTTGGCAAGTTCTGCTGCACACAGGTGTTTCTGCAAGGTAAGTTACACCTGTACAGCTCATTTACATACAGTTTAAATGGGACAGGTCCTGAAAGTGTAATAAATTCTGCATTTTTTAACCACATACCTGTAAAAAATATCCTGAATCAAAACTATACATACAGCACCATAGATGTCTAATCTGATGGTGTAGAAAGATCTGTAACGTCAGTGGACTTGAGGTACACCTTTTGGTATTCCTTATTAGTGACTATAGGAGAATTCTTCCTCTGTGCCCATATAATTAGGGCTAGTTTGACTGCTTCCATTAACAATACATGGAACAATGGTCTCTTGTGAAGGTACAGCAGGTCAGATGGAACCCACGAACCACAACAAACAGGTTTGACATATATATGAACCTGCTGGACCTTAAGGGGTCACTGTTTACAGTCAAGCAAGCATCATATTTAAATAAGTGTACAGACTGTCAAGAAGGAAAGCATCCATTGACAATAAGCAGTAATATGTGTGTGGATGAAATGTTAAAGTGTGTAAACCCAACAATAGTGTACCTACTGTCAGACGTATATAAATGTCCTGTGAATATATATTAAAAATATGATATTTCTGTACGTTTTTATCTGCTTTATGTCCACCGTAGCTCACAGGGAGTCTGGACGACTGCACATGCGACGTGGAAACGATCGACGGCTTCAACAACGACGAGCTTTTCCCCAAACTGGAGACGCTCCTCTCGTCTGATTATTTCAGGTTCTATAAGGTGCGCTTGGTCACTGCGGGAGGGGTATTAACTCAAATCCTGACGCCCCTCTTAACACTTTTACCCCCGTTTCTCTCTCCTTAGGTGAACCTGAATAATCCGTGTCCGTTCTGGACGGACAGCGGTCACTGTGGGCTGAGAGACTGCGCCGTTCGACCATGTACACCGGTCAGTTTCTGCATTTTATATGGTCAAAATTATCTGGTCACACACATTTTCAGCATTTAGCAGATGCTTTCATCCAAAGCGAGTTACAGTACTGTGACAGTATATATAGTCTAAGCAATTGAGGGTTAAGGGCCTTGCTTAAGGGCCCAATGCTGATAACCAGGCAGTGGTGGGGCTTGAACCAGCGACCTTTCCATTACCACCTGCCCCTATAACATGCTGAGGTCAGGGCTACTGGAGTCCCTCCACTCCAAACTTGGACAGTGGAAGCTCAGTGGTTAAGGTAGCGGACTAGTAATCAGAATGTTGCCAGTTCAAGCCCCACCACAGCCAAGTTGCCACCATTGGGCTCCTGAGCAAGGCCCTTAACCCTCAATTGCGTAAACTGAGGGTCACTTTGATAGAAGCGTCTGCTTAATGCTGCAAATGTAAATGTGTAATCATGAACACATGCTAGTACAGAAAAGGACCTTCCTTAAACTGTTGCAGAGCTAAAATCGTATTATTTATCGTATATAAATATAATGTAATGCTAATTATTTTGCGCTGTTTATTTATCTGGTACAGAATGAAGTACCAGAGGGGCTCAAATCCAGCAGCTACAAGGTACGTCTGTTAGCTAACGAACCCGTTCAGACATTCAGCTGATTACCGCCGGAGAGCTGAAGCTGACGTGTGCGTGTGTGTGTGTGTGTGTGTGTGTGTGTGTGTGTGTAGTATTCGGTCGAGGCGAACCTGCTCACGGACGAGTGCGAGATGGCCGAGAAGCTCGGAGCCGTCAACAACTCGCTCAGGTAAACGGCGGGCTGATGTGTTTACTCACTCACTCGAGCAGCTTACAGACGCCAATCCACCTTCTGCACGAGGGCACGGAAAGAACAGACCAAACTCCGTTCACCTAGAGACCAGAGGCGTGAATCAAACCCAGGTCTCCAGGATCTGCGCTGTCCAAAATTCATCTATAATGAAGGGTGGCATGATGGCCTGGTCTGTAGTGTTGGTGCCACACCGCTCCAGGGACTCGAGGAGCAGGGTTCGATGTTAATGTATAAATATTTGGCGTTTGGGTACTCTGATGCCCCCCCTAGGTGTGAGCAGTATGGGTGTGTGGGCGTCGCCCTGCCCTGTGAGGCGGGTATTCCTGCACTGAAGATTATAATAATATATAATAATAATAATAATAATAGTAATATAAATACATAATATAATAACCCAACATCGCTGAGATCCAGGTTCAAATCTCAGTGGTGCTATCAGCCGGTCGGGCGTCTGCGCTGGCATGATTGGATTTGCATGCTTCTTGTGCCCAGTGTTTCCTGCTGCGACCCTGACCAGGATCAAACGCTGGCTGATGCTTTTAAGGTTCATCCGGTAGGACGTTGTTGATGGCGGCGTGTTCTCCTCGTTCTTATGTTTGTTCTGTTTGGGTTCTACAGTGATGAAACCCGCCGGGCTCTGCTGGAGTGGAACCGACACGACGACGAGGCCGAACGCTTCTGCATGCACGACGGTAATATCTATATATTTATGGTAATGTGGTAATAAATCCGTCTATATATATATGGAATGAACTGGAACATCAACTGAGGCTTTCTTAACCAACATTAGCTCACAGCCATAAAGCTTCTCAGAAGAGCGGCTGCTGTTATGGCTGTAAAGATCACACAGAGGTCACTCTAGGACATTTGACAAACTCACGGTCAGGTGTCCAAACACTTTTGGCCATACAGTGTAGACATATCCAATTCCCAGCACCGCCTCCTACACAACGACATACGCGTTGGTAGATTCCTACATACAGCCGCCATACACTCAAGTAGGTAGATCCAGGACTGAAGTGTTTTCCCTTTAATATTTATGTAGTTGCGTTAAGCGGACAGTAGGAGTCGCTGTCCCCGAAGCATTGATGCGATACCGAAGCTGACCTCCTCTTCCTCAGACACGCTACGTGATGTCTGTAGGGCTCCCGAGCAGAGCTTTGTTTTTGTGGTCTGTCCTCACTCCCAGTACACGCCCAGTTCCCAGTGTTGGTGCTAAGCCTCGAGCCATGAGTACGACAGGGAACTGGATACGTCCCACCAGTTCTCTGGACCTGACTGCACTTGTCTCATCCTTTCTGTCAGATGAAGATGCTCCGGACGCGCAGTACGTGGATCTGCTCCTGAACCCCGAGAGATACACCGGCTATAAAGGTCCCGAAGCCTGGCAGATCTGGAACAGCATCTACGAAGAGAACTGCTTCAAGTAAGAACCCGCAAACCGCTCTTTTTCCCCTGATAGGAATTATTTTTGGCGATTTACGAACAGCAGTTCTTGTTGGTACGATGTTCTCAACCGTCCGTAATGCCGCGATTTGCCTTGTTTTTATGCTCGTATAACCGTTCGGTGACCCCGCATTCCGGGTGTATGTTGGCACTGCCATCCTAAAGGACCACTGTGAGCTCAGCGGCGAGCTGTAAAAGCCGAGCGGCAAAGCTGTGAATCTCGTTCCGTAGTAAACACTGGAACAGCAGCAGACGTTCGAGGACACCCAGTTTTATTAAGCAAGGGGAACCGGGCGTGTCTCATGTATTCTGTTTTATTATTTATTTTCAGACCGTATTCGGTGAAGCGGCCGCTCAACCCTCTGGTGTCCAGTGCTGGTGAGTGTGTGTTTCCTCTTATCCGATTCCTCGATCGTGTGACACGTGTGCAGGACCGCTTCTTTTCCCCGGCACTGACCGGGTTCGTACGGAGATCCGTATCGCGCACTGAGCTCCCGTCTCCGTGTAATGCCTCGATCAGCCAGCAGAGGTCGTGATTTTAAATACTCGAGTAACGTGGCGTTCTTGTTCTCGTCCGTGTTGCAGGAGACGGTGAAGGTAAGCGGGACGTTTCTCCACCTTCTCCATCTTTCTCCTGAAGCCGATGTTCCACGTCCCTAATGAGTGAGTTTTGCGTTTCAGGACGGGGGTTTTACCGCTGGCTGGAGGGTAAGCCACGCCTTTTATTATCTTTAAATCGTTATTTGCGGGTCGGTTCCTGATTAACGCGGTCTCTCCTCCTGTAGGGCTGTGTGTGGAGAAGAGAGCGTTCTACAGGCTGGTGTCTGGACTCCACAGCAGTATAAACGTCCACCTGAGCGCCAGGTACCTGCTGGACGGTGAGTCACGGCCACGCCCCGATCAAACCATCTAGTCCAGTACGAGCGTGGAGCCGGACTTGTGTAACTAGACTTGTTGGACCCCTGAGCAAGGCCCTTAACCCTCAGTATCGTATTTGAACGTCTCCTAAATGCCAGGAATGTAAATCTGGTCCAGGCGGTGGCACAAGTGGTGGAGGAATACCTTGGGTGTAGTGTGTTCCTCCTTCATTTCCAATTCCTGATCACCCGTAAGTGTTGGGGTTCCTACACAGACCCATATGAGGTACGGAGAGGCCGGGTCTGTGGCCCTGCTGACATTCGGGTGCCAGCACAGTAGACTGTCGTATTAGTAACTGAAAGCTTGCTGGTTGGCACCGTTGGACCCCTGAGCAAGGCCCGTAACCCCTTACTTGCTTAATGTGATTGATGTGTTTTTCAGATAACTGGTTTGAGAGGAAGTGGGGTCCGAACGTGACCGAGTTCCAGCTGAGGTTCGACGAGGAACTGACCGAAGGCGAAGGGCCGAAGCGATTGCGCAACCTCTACTTCCTGTACCTGATCGAGCTCAGAGCGCTGGCGAAGGTCCTTCCTTTCTTCCAGCGTCCGTCCGTCCACCTGTACACGGGCCGGCCGGACCGGGACCGGGAGAATAAAGAGCTGCTGCTGGAGCTTCTCCACACGGCCAGGTAAGAACGTCGCAGCCGCCGCCGTGCTCTTTTCTGATTGGCTGAAGAGTATTTCCTGCAGTCCAATCAGAAAAGAGTAACGTCCAGAGCGTCTGTTTATTATATTAAGTTGAATTAATATGAATAAAATGTGATTTTATTAATTATGACTGACTTTAGATCTGATTCCTTCATCTAAAGCCAGTAACAGAGGAACACACTACACCTTAAGTATTCCTCCACCAATGTGTGATCCCACATTTAGATGTCCCAGATTAAACCCAGATGTTTTGTATTAAACCCACATCCTTTTTGCGCCCAGTTCTGTGATCGGCCAGCAGAGGCCGCTCTTACACCAGTGATGAGGAACCCCGATTCGGCCAGTCATGTGTCTGTGTGGGCGCCAGACCGGATAGCAGATCTGAGATATTGATATTTATATTTTCGGCAGGGGTGGGGCTTAAACCACCCGCCTTTCGATTACTAGTCCAGTATCCTAACTGCTAGGCTACAACTGCCCTAGATTCGAACGTATCGTACCGTTGCACCACCGTTTTGTTATTCTTATATCTGCAGTAATTCCTTACGATTATTAAAACCCACCTAAACAAGGAATTTTCTCATTTTCAGGTCGTTTCCGCTGCATTTTGATGAAGCCGCGCTGTTCGCTGGAGACATGAAAGAAGCAGCCAAGCTGAAAGTGAGTAGATTAAATTAAATTGCTACTGTTAATGTCGTCACCCCGTCTAAGGCTGCAGTTTTAACCTTCAACCCGCATTTACATATGTGGCAAAAAAGCGGCATCAGAGGCAGCAGTGGTAGCTCAGCGATTAAGATACTGGGTCTAGGATTCACTGTTGGACTCCTGAGCATACAGTCCTAATTATAAGTCGCTGTGGGTAAACGTGAAGCCGCTCTGCTCTGCGCAGATTCACCGCTTTGAGGCTCGGCTTTTACCGCTCGCCGCTGAGCTTCACTTCGCACGGACAGGCAGAGACAAACTGATCCTCACTGCTTCACAAAAATACTAAAGCAAGGAATTGTGGGTGAAATACAGCCTGTGAAACGCAGAGACCGGGTTTGTATCGTAGATAGCAAATCCAAGATTTTTGTTTGATGCTATGACGACGCTGCAAAGCATTCTGGTTAAAATTAAATGTATATAAAACTATGATTCTCTCTTTTCCAGCACGACTTCAGACTGACGTTCAAGAACATCTCCAGGATCATGGACTGCGTGGGATGCTTCAAGTGTCGACTCTGGGGCAAACTCCAGGTGAGTGAGCCGAACGTCTACGTTAAACGCACGTGGGTTCGATCTCTGAGTGTGGGCGTGTCTCTGTGGTTCAGACGCAGGGTTTGGGCACGGCTCTGAAGATCCTGTTCTCGGAGAAGCAGATCGAAGCGCTTCCTCGGGCCGGCGGCGACGCCCACCCGGCGTTCCAGCTCAACCGGCAGGAGATCGTCTCGCTCCTCAACGCCTTCGGGAGGTACGCCCCGACCTCCTTTCCTCCGGTAGCTTCAGAACCCCAGCTGACCTCTTTAGAAACCAGTTATACCCAGTTTTATTCAGAATTGTCCGGAAGGTTTACGGGTGGACACGTGCTTCCTCCTAGACATATAGTCTCATTTCCCGAGCAGAGCAAGCTCAGTGAGAAACTAAGCACAGTTCTGACCTTTAACCCTGCTGGGATGATCTGGAACGTGTGTCTGAACATGGGTCCCTGCTCTCACAAGTGTTCTTCTGACTAAACGGGCATGAATTCCCACAGGTGCACTCCAAAATCACCCCAAAAAAGTGAAGGATGTCATTGCTGTCATATTAAAGCCGGCGGTTTTGGATTGGGACGGCCGGCAAGCTTATGGTTGGGCGTCCGTATACTTTTGGACATGTACCCTCAGGGCGCCAGTGTACACTATATGGCCAAAAGTATTGGGACGCCAAACTGTACGCTTGCTGAATGTCACACATGCTAAAACTGATGTTGGTCCAGAAAGCCTCAGCTGATGTTCTTCATGCTGGAACTGGACAGGGCCTTCCCTAAACTGTTGAAATGTTCCTGCAAAGTATAAAGCATAAGATTTACTTTATATAATCGATTTATTACACCTGTTAGCGACTGTTGTGACCGAAACACATGGGCGTCCCAATACTTTTGTCCATATGTTCTGTTCCAGAGTCTCTACGAGCATCAGAGAACTGAAGAACTTCAAGAACCTGCTAACAAAGCTCAACCAATAAAGAAAGTTCACACCCATACTGGTACCAGTCTGTCCCCGGACCTCCAGTTACCGTTCCTCTGTGCTTCGGTTAAGGAGATGAACGGGCGGCTCCTCAAACATCAAAGGAAAAGTACAAGAACATCCATGAGAACCCTCGGAGAACCTTCAGACATCAAGAGTCTCCAGAAATAATTATGTAAAATTCAGGTGTGCCAATAAATTTGACTCAGTTTTCTATTTAACCATTTACAGCCAATCAGATTTCATTTCCAGGGCGCTCGGGTGGCGTGGCGGTAAATCACGCTAGCCCGCTTAAGCTGGGGTCCCGGGTTCGAACCCTCACCAGTGCTGCACACACACACTAATGGCCATGTCTGAGTATAGGGATGGATTGGCGTTTCGATTGGCTACCTTGTGCTTAGGGATTCTAGGGACCCACCGTGACCCTGACCAGGAAAAAGAGCTGCTGTTGTGAGGTGCACTTGTCGGTGCGCTATAAGTGCTGCAACAGCGACTCCTGCTGTCTGAAGAGCGGAGTGACTCTGTACACGGTGCGGCGCTTTACCCTGGTCAGGGTCACGGTGGGTCCCTGGAATCCCTGGGCACACGGTAGCCGATCAGTCCTATTTATTTGAGCACGGAGTTGCCAGACGTAGATGATAATCCCCACCGATTACTTTCATACCACCACATTGATTTACGTTGGCGTGTGTATATTTACGACCCGGCATCATTCAGTCACAGATAAAAAAGCTGCATTAATAATCTGATCACCGTGAACATCTAAAGTCGCTCGGGGCCGAACGTCCGGTCCAAAAGACCTTTCGGTATCCGAGTCCATCTGAGGACCATAAACGCGGAACGACCGGCGTCTCCATGGCGCCCCGTCAGACCTGAGGGGCGCTGCGGCACTCCTGCGGGGCGGAGCAGAACCCGTAATGCTGGCTCCTCTGGGCGCCCCCGCAGGGCAGGAACAGAGGGGCGCTGGAGGTTCGGACCCCGGAGTACGAATGCGGGCCGCAGGAGCCGGCGTACCCGGTGCTGCCGGACTTCTGGATGGACCCGTACCAACCGGAGCTCAGCTGAGACGTAGAGGAACGAACGCTGATGCTGAGGAGATCAGAAACGGGGTTAAAACAAGACCAAAAGTATGTGGACACGCGTCCTAGTTAGTGTGTGTGATTGTGTGTGTACCGACCTGCCCCGGTCTCCTCTGGAGCCGACGCTTCGGGTCAGGTCGTCGTCGCTGTCGTAGCGCCGCGGGTTGTCGAAGAAATACGACCTGGAGTTAAAACTGTGACTGTGGATCATCCCTCTTGGTGCCTGAACACACACACACACACACACACACACGGTGAGCGATTATCGTTCCTCTGAATCGGTTCCAAACCTAAACGAGGTGACGGCGCGTCTCACCAGGTTCTGATTGGGTCGCTGAACTCGGAAAAACATCACGAGGAGGGCGGTGGGGACGAACTCCCAAAAAAACACAACCACCCCAAACACCACGTAGGCCTTCCCACTGATCCTCTCTACATCAGCCTGCACACACACACATGTAAACACACACACGTAAACACACACACACAAACACACACACGTAAACACACACACGGTCATGCAAACGCACAAATGCACACACACACACACACACGTAAACACACACACACACACATGTAAACACACACACACACACACACACACATGTAAACACACACACACACGTAAACACACACACACGTAAACACACACACACAGACACGTAAACACACACACAGACATGTAAACACACACACACACACATGTAAACACACACACACATGTAAACACACACGCATGTAAACACACACACACACATGTAAACACACACACACATGTAAACACACACACACATGTAAACACACACACACACACATGTAAACACACACATGTAAACACACACACATGTAAACACACACACACACACACACATGTAAACACACACATGTAAACACACACACATGTAAACACACACATGTAAACACACACACACATGTAAACACACATGTAAACACACACACACACACACACACACACACACACACATGTAAACACACACACACACACACACACACACACACATGTAAACACACACACACATGTAAACATACACATGTAAACACACACACACACACACACACACACATGTAAACACACACATGTAAATACACATGTAAACACACACACACATGTAAACACACACACATGTAAACACACACATGTAAACACACACACACATGTAAACACACACATGTAAACACACACACACACATGTAAACACACACATGTAAACAAACACACACATGTAAACACACACACACACACACATGTAAACACACACACACACATGTAAATACACATGTAAACACACACACACATGTAAACACACACACACATGTAAACACACACATGTAAACACACACATGTAAACACACACATGTAAACACACACACACACACATGTAAACACACACACACATGTAAACACACACATGTAAACAAACACACACATGTAAACACACACACACACACATGTAAACACACACACACATGTAAACACACACATGTAAACAAACACACACATGTAAACACACACACACACACATGTAAACACACACACACACACATGTAAACACACACATGTAAACATACACACACATGTAAACACACACACACACACACAGATGTAAACACACACACATGTAAACACACACATGTAAACATACACACACATGTAAACACACACACACACACAGATGTAAACACACACACACGTAAACACACACACACACATGTAAACACACACACACACACAGATGTAAACACACACACACGTAAACACACACACACACATGTAAACACACACATGTAAACATACACACAGATGTAAACACACACACACACACACAGATGTAAACACACACACACGTAAACACACACACACACATGTAAACACACACTGTGTGGAGAAAAGTATTTGCCCCCGCGGGTCGTGGTGAGGGTACCTGATCGGAGAAGCTGAACCAGCCGTAGCTGAACGGAGCGGCTCGGTCTTTCGGGGACACGGCCACCATGACCAGGTTATAACAAGCTCTCGACGTGTAGAGCAGCACCACCGCCGCGCCCGTGGCTGTCGCCTGGCACACGGTCGTCCCCTGCGGCACGGAAATACACCAACATGTCAGGACGGGGTGGACAGAATACTGGAAACGATTAACAGTCTATTGAACCAGCTAGCCTATTAGACCAGGGAGGGAAGGTCGGGTTGGGTGTTTGATTTCCATGACCGGTTCGGGCACTTTTAAGAGTGAGGAGGGGGGTTGGTCACATGGAGCTTAGCGTGTCTCTCCGACATAGGTAGGTGATTACCTTTGATTCCAGGTACGCGCTGGCCGACGACAGCCTGGCGAGTTTGCAGATGCAGGTGGCGAGCGAGACGGCGCAAAGCACAAACAGACTATCGTTAACCAGCACCCGCGCTAGGACCACACGCTTCGCCCGGCTGGAGTCCATGCTGGTCTGAGCGTGAACCACCAGGGAGCAGCTCACGTTCACCACCAGGAAGAGGAAGCTGATGAACAGGAAGACCAACTTCAGTGGCGTCCTGTGTAAAAACATTGTTTAAATAAATAATAAAGTTTTAACAGGTGCATAAACACGAAATGAACGTGTACATGAACGCTCCCTTGTGGAGGCTTTACGTTACGTCGTGTAAACCACAGTGGGACCAGATTGCCACAATTTTCATTAGCTAAGTTTATTTCGTTTTGTTGTGATGTATCGTTTGGGTTGCCTGGGTGGCTGTAAAAGTCACGGACAAAATGTGGGTTGCTAGAATAAAAGTATGAAGACCCTGGGTTACGGGAAGAAGAGGGGGATTAATCAAGCATGGCAACCCCCGTTCAGCGTGATTCGCTATTACGAAGCTTTTAAAAGAATTAATTTCGAAACATTAACTGCTTATTAATTATGATTTTAGTGTATTACTGAAAGCATTTAATAATAATAATAATTACTATAATAATAATAATTTTAACTGATAATGAATGTTTGGCTTCCGCTCTATATGGGCAGTTAGGAGGAATCGGTTCGCTTAACTGATTCCTTGGCTCTGAGTCGACACTTTAAAATCCCGGTTTGGCTTCCACTCTACAGGAATTTTGGATGAATCGGTTCGCTTAGATCAGTGGTTCTCAAACTTTTTAGACCAAGTACCACCCATTATCAAACCAAAAGTTCCAAGTACCACCTATGTTTCTCATCACAGAACCACATATGGCACACATTAATTAGGTGTGTGTGTGTATATATTAGTGATGGGAATTATGGCTTCTTGAAGGGAGTCGGATCTTTTGGCTCGGTTCCTTTTAAAGAGCCGTTCAAAAAAATGGCTCTTCGTTCTTCGGGAGGCGCTACTGGGTAAACTATAAGACACCCCCGATATTAATATCAAATTTTGCTACCTAGCCTTAAATGTATTCCTAATTCAAACAACACTTAAATGAGAAAAAAAGATTTATTTCAAAAGGAAAAAAAAAGTTTAAGTTTCAGAAAAATCCTCTTTTGTGCAGAGATGTGACTGTTTGTTTCTGCTTTAAAACATAAGCACAATGAAATAACCATATTTAACACAATTAAACAAGTTTATAGTTTATTTCTCAATTATTTGTCATTATACTACTAGCTCTAGCTCTCTCTCTCTGTGTGTGTGTGTGTGTGTACGAGTATGCATGCGTGCGAGTGTGTGGTGTGTATGTGAATGTAAGTGTGTGTGTGTGTCTCGCTCGCTCTCCGTGATACTGGAAGTGCAGTTCTTATTACGAGTTATGATTAATTCCCTCTACTGATGCGAAGCTGAATGGATTACAGTCGATAAGAACTGTGCAGAAATAAAAGACTCGGTTCCCTTCGTTCATTTCAAAGATCCGTTCAATAGAATCGGATCGTTCACAAACGACTCATCACTAGTATATCTGCAGTTACCGCTGACCGTCACAGTGAGTGCGCGTGTTTAGCGGAGCGGCCTTGTGATGTCAGGAACGAGATCAGTGAGATTTAAACACAGATCTGCTCTGACAAAAGCGTTTCGGAAATTTCGAGATGAAAACCGCGAATTTGAAGTATAGACGTAATGAAGTACGGTGTCTGCGTAGCCCCGAATATTTTTAAAAACACATTAGTTTTAATTAAACTGATTTTATTAAAACAGAATTATAAGAACGTTGAAACAGATTTTATTAGTAATTTACACATTTTGTTTCATATTTGTTTTATTTATAATTATTAAATTATTTATTTTTTCGGTGCATGTAATTACTTTTCCGAGATTATCTGGCGTACCACCTCGTGCTGCTTCACGTACCACCAGTGGTACACGTACCACAGTTTGAGAACCACTGGCTTAGATGATTGGCTTTCGCGCTATACGAGCAGTTGGGAGTCGGTTCGCTTAAATGATTCCTTGGCTCGGAGTCGACATTTAAAAATACCTGTTTGGCTTCCACTTTATACAGGAAGTTCGGAGGAATCGGTTCGCTTAAGTGAATCGACACTTGACACTTAACTGCCTGCCTGTCTGAACGAATTATTGACTCTTTTTGATAGATAATATAATAATAATCACTCACTTGTATTTGCTGAGTTCTGGCGAGTATTTAGCTTTGGCTTTACACATCATCTGTAGGAACAGAGAGAAGAACCAGATGAACACTGACCGCAGATCAAGCAAGCTTCATAATCACTGAGGAGTAAAAACATCCCGCCAACAAAGACCAGCCAAACTCAACATGTTACCCAATAAAACTCGGTTATACAGTTTATGAGAGCTGTATGGAACAACATGGCGTAGCCATAAACTCAACACTGAGGGGGGATTCATGGTATAAAGAGTAAACATCTCTTCTGTATTGCTGTGCTTTATTATTTACATTATTATTACATTATTATTACATAATTTATTGCCACGTAAGCTCAGCTACCT
The DNA here is from genome assembly GCF_030014385.1 of Trichomycterus rosablanca. Classification (NCBI taxonomy): domain Eukaryota; kingdom Metazoa; phylum Chordata; class Actinopteri; order Siluriformes; family Trichomycteridae; genus Trichomycterus; species Trichomycterus rosablanca. The sequence continues at coordinate 1,287,904 of NC_086000.1, read as the reverse complement.
TACATCCACTCAAACTCTGAAACCGCATGTTCATATTTATCTGTGTTACTGTGAACTTTGACACAGACCAGCTAATCAATAACAGAGTTCACTGAGCTATTTTTGGATCAGAACGGGAAACAGGAAAAGATCTCGCAATGTTTACCAAAATACAGTGCAGACCTCAATTTCTGACCGACGAGGGTCATGACTTACACACATGTGCAGTACCGACCACTTCTTTTCTTCGGGTTCATATGGAGATCCGTATCGCGCACAGATAGTCACGCACCAATCTCCATTATCCCCCGTCTCTGTGCAGCGCCTCGGTCAGCCAGCAGAGGTCGTGATTGCAGCAGGACGAGCCGATTACTGTCCGTGTGATGTCAGCACCGGTATCATTTTTAATATTTACTCAGGTCCAGACTCAGGAGACTTAAAAGTAGTCAGGACTAGATGTTGTGCAAAAGGATTAAAGCTCTACTGGAGGCCAAGATTTTGTGCATAACTGGCTGTATCAGGAAGGTCCCAGTCCAGACGTTATAATCACGCCGGAGACCTGAACAATGGTGGATTAAAGGCTTTTGTAACTCAGTTCTTGACCTCATTACCTATTTCTGGCCTTTATTAGAACAAATCTGCACCATGACAGGCTCCCTGCCAAAAAACAGTAGCCTATTTACACTTTAACAACACAATAACAAAACCATCATCACCAACACCACTAACATCAGTGCACCATGTTGTAATTTGAAGGTTGTACATTCGCTACATCTTACTTACTTTATTTGTATTAGTTTATTTTCAAATGCTTGTTAAACTACTGGAGGCCAATAATTTCCCCCGGGACTTTAAGTAACAAAGCAAAGCTGATGCAGCATTTTCTGATCAAGCACTGAACTACAGCAATGTTTTTGTTTGCAGGACAATATAAAACATTCTTAACATTTGAAGTTTATATACATAAAAGGGTTTTATACGTTGGTGTGCACCAGTCCTGTACCTGTTCCGTGCAGCGACACTCACCTGTGCAAAGTAAAGGTTGAGCAGGCAAAGGGTGCAGAACTGCAGACACACTGGAAAACAGTAGAGCAGCCAGAATGGCAGGGGCTGCAGCTGACTGGCCTGGGTCATGTCGTTAAAGTAGAAGGAGAACAGAGTGGTCCTGAGGGCCGACCACACCAGACAGAGGATCAGGAACACACTCCTGTAGCTCAGGCGCTTGTGCCCATAGTGCAGGATGAGCCAGAGCTGGCAGTAGATGAAGAAGAACAGAAGACAGTACAGGAGGGTGTATACAGATGTGAGTGCCAGCTGCATCACTGATCCTTCATCCTCCTCAGCTTCATCTTCTGACAGGAAAACACCCAGCCTTAGCTGATGCTCAAGTGACATGAGCATGGTGAAAAAGTGGTTATGACTAAAAACTTTTCATAGAGCTGGGTTGTTCATGCCAAACATCAAGCTGGCACTAAAAAGCAAACATAAAAATATATCAAACAAAACTAAACGATGAGTTAAAAGCTTGTTTCGAGCATTCACATGATATAAACAATAATCTCTGCTAAGCTGCTCCTTCAGTGCAAAAACAACTTCGAGAAAAAAAAGCTTAATCAGCTGGGACAGACAGCAGCTCAGGCCACGCCTTCTGACCAATCAGATATCGCTTAACGCATTTGAGCCCCCATTTTAGCCAATCATGTGTAGACTGCTTTGGATAAGTCCCGCCTTTTAGCCGTGGACCCTGGAATGAAACTGAGCTTCATATGACGCCATTTTGGATCTAAATGAAAGGGAACAGAATACAGAATTCTTACTCGCCTTAAGCCAAAATGTCTGCCGTTTCAAACTTGGTGTAGACCTAAAGGTATTGAAACTGAGCTTCTTACACCGCCATTTTGGATCTCATTACACTTAAAAAAAGCAATACAAGTTGTTCACGGTTTGAGCCAAAATGTCCGTTATTTCTGATTCCCATTTCATTGGCGGTTAGGAGAACAGCGTTGTGGTTGTGTCCCAAATTACTTCACAATAAATAAATAGTGCACTAGTAAGTGTACAAATGCTGTATATTTAAATCCCTACGTAGTGTTCCTAAGTAGGGAGCTATGTTTTTGTGGGATTCATCCTGATAACGTTGCAGAATCCAAATACCGAACATTCAACACACAACAACCAACGAATTATGATGAAGTCTAAGTAAATCTTGACTTATTTTAAATAATTTCGCGTGTTTTATTCATTTATGAAGCAAAACCAGCATGAAACCGAGTGATCCTGCTTTATTTTTCGGAGCATAGATGTTTAACAAACATGCAGCCAGTGATCATGTACAGTTTCTATATTACAGTGTTATTACTGTGCTTTAGATTAAATCATGTTTACAGTTTAAATCTGATAGAACTCACAGCTCAGGGTTTTAATGAAACCATGCAGTCTGGAAAAACAGTTCTCATCTACTTCCACAATCAGGGTAAGAACGTGAACTTTTGATGCATCAATCATAAGGTGCAAATCTACCTGCTGCATCTTGCTTATATGAATGTGCATGCTTTTGCGTCCATAATTTAATAAATGCATGAGATCTAGTGCAAAGTTTACATCTGTAGGGATCATATAGGTCATGCTAATCTTGGAATTTTGAGTTGTTTGGTGACTGAATGATTGGATCATAGAGTTAAAAGAGTTTTCTGGAGAAACAAAAACCATTTTTTGCACCTTATGGTCCAAAAAGTACAAATTTTTCGATTACGCTGCCGCTCGTGCCACCTCACACTGACCGCATAGAGATGCAACCTTGCATGGATGCTGCTTTACTTCTTTACACCATCCAGCAGTGGATTCTCACAGAGAGCTGCACTGCAAATCAGGCAGCAGAGGTCGATATCACAGCATTATCATGTGCCTTCCTAAAACACAGCTTATTGTGTCTGTTGAGCGCCCGTCCAGGCCGGCAGGTTTGCTGAGGTTTGAACTTGCGATCTTGAACTCTCAGAGGTGGCGGACTAGTATATATTCCTGATAAGAGATAAGATTAGTACTTAAGTACAGGGAAGGTATTTCCAGAAGCTTAATTTTGTGTAATGTGTTTAGGGTGAATTTATATCCGGAAATATTAAGGTATAGCCCTAATATTAAGGTATATTTTGTGGAACATGACAGATTCTTTGTAAAATATTCATTCCTGCATCGCTTGTAACTTTGATCCCAATATTTTATAATGTTTAGGTACAGAAAACGTCTCATTTCCCTCAAACTGTCCAACACCAGAATCCAAGACTTACCAAACACATCAAGGATGAACCGAATTCTAACCTCTGCTTACGAATCCACAACACATTCAAATTCACAATCAAAGTGGAATGAAGTGTTTAAACTGTGGTATGTTTGTGTGTATGTTTGCAGAAGATCCAGTTATTCAGAAGTTCATGGAGCAGTTAAAGTCGTCTGCTGAGGCGCTTCAGGATTACGGTGTACTGGTAGCGAAGGTCAGTCAAAACAACCCGCCAGGTCAGGTTTAAGTGGAATATTAAACCTGTTTTACGATCCATAGACTAAATTAGAAGTTTTCAAGTGGGGTTTTCTGTGAAATCGTAATTTTAAAAGACGATTTAAGACGATTTACCTCAGAAGGATCGAATGGCGCCGAATTTCTTGCAGTTCTGTGGCCACCAGATGTCGCCAGAAATTCACATTAAATCATTTTTTAAAATTATATTTGTAAATGAATTAATGAAAATTGTTCGTAAATTAAAGTAATATTGATAAATAAAATTATATTTGTATAATATAAATGGCAAATTAGTCCTAATATAAAAATTGGGTGGTGCACAGCAGCAGAGCAACACACAGTACTGTAGAGTCCCGGCGATCGGCTGCTCCAGGTTACTCTTGCTTGTCGTACCATCGATCACAGCGAGCGACATCACGAATGTATTTTACTGATGACTGAGGAACGTATTACTTGTAAAAATGAAAACGTGTTTGTGCAGGTAGACTGCTCTAAGGAGAACATACCAAAGTACTGCACGGAGGAAGACGTGATGAGGAAGGCGTATTTATTCAGGTCTGAGCTGCTTCACTGAATTATTAGAATTGTTTAATCGTTGAACAGATATCCAGCGTCCACTGTCTTCTTTATTCATTATTTCAGAGGTGCTGAGACGTTGAGGACGTTCGACGTGGAGACCATATTTGACGTGAACGCCATCGTATCTCACATGCTGTTGTGAGTCGTATCAGTTTAGAAATAATCGTCTCTGAGTTGGGACGGTTCGGGTTCTGACGGGATCTTTGCTCTTTGTGTTCAGCACCCTGCTGTTTAACGAGGTTCGTTACGTCCACACGCCCGCCGAGCTGCTCCGGGTCGAGAGAGCGGCGAAGGGAAACGCCGACGTCGTGATGGGACACATCGACACGCTCGGACTCCCAGGTAACGTCACCCGGATGCTTCTGAGTTCTGTACGTGGTGATGAGTATAAAACGGGGTTGAAAGGGCGTTTCTGAGGTCGGGCACCGGTGTCGGCATAAGGTCATGTC
>NC_086000.1:1190886-1273386 GCF_030014385.1 Trichomycterus rosablanca | reverse complement strand
GTTTGATGTTTTTTGGGGTGTGTTTGATGTTTTTTGGGGTGTGTTTGATCTTTTTTGGGATGTGTTTGATGTTATTTGTGGTGTGTTTGATGTTTTTTAGCTATTTTAGGGGAGTGTGTGATGTTTTTGGGATGTGTTTGATGTTTTTTGGGGTGTGTGATGTTTTTTGGGGTGTGTTTGATCTTTTTTGGGATGTGTTTGATGTTATTTGTGGTGTGTTTGATGTTTTTTAGCTATTTTAGGGGAGTGTGTGATGTTTTTGGGATGTGTTTGATGTTTTTTGGAATGTGTTTGATGTTTTTTGGGGTGTGTTTGATCTTTTTTGGGATGTGTTTGATGTTTTTTGGAATGTGTTTGATGTTTTTTGGGGTGTGTTTGATCTTTTTTGGGATGTGTTTGATGTTATTTGTGGTGTGTTTGATGTTTTTTTGCTATTTTAGGGGAGTGTGTGATGTTTTTGGGATGTGTTTGATGTTTTTTGGGGTGTGTTTGATGTTTTTTAGCTATTTTAGGGGAGTGTGTGATGTTTTTGGGATGTGTTTGATGTTTTTTGGGGTGTGTTTGATGTTTTTTAGCTATTTTAGGGGTGTGTTTGATGTTATTTGGGATGTGTTTGATGTTTTTTGGGGTGTGTTTGATGTTTTTTTAGCTATTTTAGGGGTGTGTTTGATGTTTTCTGGGATGTGTTTGATGTTATTTGGGGTGTGTGATGTTTTTTGGGGTGTGTTTGATGTTTTTTAGCTATTTTAGGGGTGTGTTTGATGTTTTCTGGGATGTGTTTGATGTTATTTTGGGTGTGTGATGTTTTTTGGGGTGTGTTTGATGTTTTTTAGCTATTTTAGGGGTGTGTTTGATGTTTTCTGGGATGTGTTTGATGTTATTTGGGGTGTGTGATGTTTTTTGGGGTGTGTTTGATGTTTTTTAGCTATTTTAGGGGTGTGTTTGATGTTTTCTGGGATGTGTTTGATGTTATTTGGGGTGTGATGTTTTTTGGGGTGTGTTTGATGTTTTTTAGCTATTTTAGGGGTGTGTTTGATGTTTTCTGGGATGTGTTTGATGTTTTTTGGGGTGTGTTTTTGATGTTATTTGGGATGTGTTTGATGTTTTTTGCTGTTATTTGGGATGTGTTTGATGTTTTTTGCTGTTATTTGGGGTGTGTTTGATGTTTTTTAGCTATTTTAGGGGTGTGTTTGATGTTTTCTGGGATGTGTTTCATGTTGTTTGGGGTGTGTGATGTTTTTTGGGGTGTGTTTGATGTTTTTGAGCTATTTTAAGGGTGTGTTTGATGTTTTCTGGGATGTGTTTGATGTTATTTGGGGTGTGTGATGTTTTTTGGGGTGTGTTTGATGTTTTTTAGCTATTTTAGGGGTGTGTTTGATGTTTTCTGGGATGTGTTTGATGTTTTTTGTGGTGTGTTTTTGATGTTATTTGGGATGTGTTTGATGTTTTTTGCTGTTATTTGGGATGTGTTTGATGTTATTTGGGATGTGTTTGATGTTTTATAGCTATTTTAGGGGTGTGTTTGATGTTTTTAGGGGTGTGTTTGATGTTATTTGGGATGTGTTTGATGTTTTTTTTGTGTTTGCGCAGGGGTCGTACGCCCGCCGGGAGGTCCGTTTTGGAGACGTATCTCGGTTTCGTCCCTCCACTCCCGGCTCTGGTGCTCTCAGAGCTGAGTTCCGGTGGAGAGGTGTACCAGTTCCCCTCAGAGCGCCCCCTTCTGTCCGAAAACATCATCCAGTGGCTGCGGCGAGTCGAAGGCGGAGGGGAACAGGCTGCAGGTGAGCTGTTGTGGATCCACACCGACGTGGAGCTTCGGCCAAAAATCAAGGGCGAGTCTAGGTGACGTGATGATGTCATCAGCGGGGGTGTAGTTTTTATTTCGGGACAGACGAAGGAGAAAACACAGTGAGTGAGTGAATCAGTGAGTGAATGAACGAGTCAGTCATTGACCAAGTGACTGAGTCAGTAGGTGAGTCATTGACTGAGTGAGTGAGTCGGTGAGTCAGTCATTGACTGAGTGAGTCAGTAATTACTGATTAAATGAGTCAGTGAGTGAGTGAATCAGTGAGTGAATGAACGAGTCAGTCATTGACCGAGTAACTGCGTAAGTGAGTGAGTCACGGATTGACTGAGTCAGTGAATCTGTGAGTCAGTCATTGATGGAGTGACTGAGTCAGTAAGTGAGTGAGTCACTGATTGTATGAATCAGTAAGTAAGTCATTGACTGAGTCAGTGAGTCGGTGAGTCAAGTCATTGACTGAGTGAGTCAGTAAGTGAGTTAATCAGTGAGTGAATGAACGAGTCAAGGAGTGAGTGAGTCACTGATTGAATGAATCAATGAGTGAGTCGGTAAGTGAGTTGGCGAGTCAGTCATTGACAGAGTGACTGAGTCAGTGAGTGAGTGAGTCTGTCACTGAGTGAGTCAGTGACTGAGTCAGTGATGGAATGAGTCAGTGAGTAAATTAGTGACTGAGTCGGTGAGTCTGTCACTTAACGAATCAGTCAGTGAGTGAGTGAATCAGTGAGTGAATGAATGAGTCAGTCATTGACCGAGTAACTGCGTAAGTGAGTGAGTCACGGATTGACTGAGTCAGTGAATCGGTGAGTCAGTCATTGATGGAGTGACTGAGTCAGTAAGTGAGTGAGTCACTGATTGTATGAATCAGTAAGTAAGTCATTGACTGAGTCAGTGAGTCGGTGAGTCAAGTCATTGACTGAGTGACTCAGTAAGTGAGTTAATCAGTGAGTGAATGAACGAGTCAAGGAGTGAGTGAGTCACTGATTGAATGAATCAATGAGTGAGTCGGTAAGTGAGTTGGCGAGTCAGTCATTGACAGAGTTAGTGAGTGAGTCAGTAAGTGAGTCACTGATTGAATGAGTCAGTGAGTGAGTCAGACTGAAGATGCCATGATGGATGTTGGCTTTTGCACCTTTCGCTGAATACAGTCCGGATGGTGGCGCAGCTGCAACAGTCTAAGTTCAAATCTCTGATGTGCAGCCAAGGGGGCAAATACTTTTTCCACAGCACTGTATATACAATATATATATATAATGGACTCACATTCGTCCGGCTCGTGAGAAAGCGCCCTCGTTTTTTTCGGGCCGCTCCCCTGTGTTTAAGCTAATACAATCAGCATCGTGGTCCTCAGCTGTGAAGGTCACTGATCCACTCACCAACAAACCCACCAACATTCCACTTTCACCAGTGGGTAGATCCCCAGATACCCTCTCCATCTGCTTCCTCTGAGCCTGGGGTCGCCACATCCCTGAATTGTCTCTGTTAGTTGCCAGATATTTCCCCGAATCCCTTTCGCACCCGTCTGTCATTTCACGAGCGATCCCTCACCCCTCGCTCGGCCGACCCCTGCGCTCCACTCCGCTCCAGACAGACGTCTGGAATCGCCGCCCGCGTCTCCTTTGATGCGGTTCCAGTCGCACGTCCGTCACGCCGAGGGTTTTCCCGGAGAGGGGTGCGGATTCACGGGGCTCGGCACGGCTGGACGCCGGCTATCGCTGGCGTGTTATTTTTGGAAGTGTGTGTGAGGGTCGGAGACGGAGTAACACCCCCGACCCACATGTCTGTCAATGTCACACACACACACACACACACACATGCAGTACTGAACTTTGACCGACTGACCAAATAAAGTGAGGCGGGTACGTTATCCCAGGAGTCTTATTTTATTTTATTTTATTTTATATGTGGCAGAAACAAGTAAATTCAATAATCATGAGGGGCGTCCACATACTTTTGGCTGTATACTGTATTTTTGACCCAGCAGATTTTTTTGTTTTGGATAAGGGTTTTATCACAGGTCCATGTGTCTTCACTTCAAGAGGCGTTTAAAAAATAACCGGGGTGATTGGCAACCCTTCGCCGAAATTCCACCTTTGATGCCGTCGTCTCTTCTTTTATTTGGAATTTTGTGTAGAAGAACCTGATACCGTGTTGAACGTCTCTCGGAGCGGATCCAGGAGTTCTCTGGAACATGCCGACCCTGCTGCACTGAGGGGAACCGTTTTTATTTAGAGGGATTAGTGGAACGTTGCTCAGGAGACCTGCAGGTTCCAGACTTTGGTTCTAGTATTTAGTTCTAGTATTTGGTTCCAGTCTGTGGTTCCAGTCTCTAGTTCCAGTCTTTGGTTCTAGTCTTTGGTTCTAGTCTTTAGTTCTAGTCTCTAGTTTCAGTCTTTGGATCCAGTCTTTAGTTCTAGTCTTTAGTTCTAGTCTTTGGTTCCAGTCTCTAGTTCCAGTCTTTGGTTCTAGTCTTTGGTTCTAGTCTTTAGTTCTAGTCTCTAGTTTCAGTCTTTGGAACCAGTCTTTAGTTCTAGTCTTTGGTTCTAGTATTTGGTTTCAATCTTTGGTTCCAGTCTCTAGTTCTAGTCTCTAGTTTCAGTCTTTGGAACCAGTCTTTAGTTCTAGTCTTTGGTTCTAGTCTTTGGTTCTAATCTTTAGTTCCAGTGTTTGGTTCTAGTATTTGTTTTTTTGGTTCTAGTATTTGGATCCTGTCTTCGGTTCCAGTCTCTAGTTCCAGTTTTTGGTTCCAGTCTTTGGTTCTAGTGTTTGGTTCCTGTCTTTGGTTCTAGTATTTGGTTCCAGTCTTTGGTTCTAGTATTTGGTTCCTGTCTTTGGTTCCTGTCTTTGGTTCCAGTCATTGGTTCTAGTATTTGGTTCTAGTATTTGGTTCCTGTCTTTGGTTCTAGTATTTGGTTCCTGTCTTTGGTTCTAGTCTTTGGCTCTAGTATTTGGTTCCAGTCTTTGGTTCTAGTATTTGGTTCCAGTCTTTGGTTCTAGTCTCTAGTTTCAGTCTTTGGAACCAGTCTTTAGTTCTAGTCTTTGGTTCTAGTCTTTGGTTCTAGTATTTGGTTTCAGTCTTTGGTTGCAGTCTCTAGTTCTAGTCTCTAGTTTCAGTCTTTGGAACCAGTCTTTAGTTCTAGTCTTTGGTTCTAGTCTTTGGTTCTAATCTTTAGTTCCAGTGTTTGGTTCTAGTATTTGTTTTTTTGGTTCTAGTATTTGGATCCTGTCTTCGGTTCCAGTCTCTAGTTCCAGTTTTTGGTTCCAGTCTTTGGTTCTAGTGTTTGGTTCCTGTCTTTGGTTCTAGTATTTGGTTCCAGTCTTTGGTTCTAGTATTTGGTTCCTGTCTTTGGTTCTAGTATTTGGTTCCTGTCTTTGGTTCTAGTCTTTGGCTCTAGTATTTGGTTCCAGTCTTTGGTTCTAGTATTTGGTTCCAGTCTTTGGTTCTAGTCTTTGTTTCTAGTATTTGGTTCCTGTCTTTGGTTCTAGTCTTTGGTTCTAGTATTTGGTTCCAGTCTTTGGTTCTAGTATTTGGTTCCAGTCTTTGGTTCCAGTCTGTAGTCATGGTCAGTCTGATGTTTACCATGTACCCCTCTGTCCAGTTTCCTTTCACCCCCCGACTACCAAACTCAAAGTGAGTGAGTCAATGAGCAAATGAGTCAATGAGTGAGTGAGTCAGTCAGTGAGTGAATCAGTCAATGAGTGAGTCAGTGAGTGAGTCAGTGAGTGAGTCAGTGATGGATCTTCGCCCTGTATTTTGACTCCACCTTTTTCCCGCTCTCGTTCTGTAGGTGTGATTCCTGATGAGGCGTGGCCTCCTCCTGTGCCGTTTTACGATTTTCTAGCCATCATGGACGAGGAGGCGCCAGGATTCGCCTCTCAGCAGAGCTCGAAATCCAAGACCGGGGGTAAGACTGGGCAGGATATGGAGAAGAAGAGAACTGGTGCTGAACGAGAAGAAGCTTTGAAACCTGAAACGTCTCCACGTCATACTGAGCTGTAGAGTCACACAGGACTGGGACTCACAAACTGGGACTCACAGAACTGAGACTCGCACAGGACTGGGACTCAAGTTGGAACTCACAGACTGGGACTCGCACTGGCCTAGGACTACATACTGGGACTTGCACAGGACTGGGACTCACATGTAACTGGGACTCACAGACTGAGACTTGCACAGGACTGGGACTCACACATAACTGGGACTCACAGACTGGGACTCACACAGGACTGGGACTTACACAGGACTGGGACTCGCACAGAAATGGGACTCACACATAACTGGGACTCACAGACTGGGACTCACACAGGACTGGGACTTACACAGGACTGGGACTCGCACAGAAATGGGACTCACACAGGACTGAGATTCTAAGACTGGGACTCACACAGGACTGAAACTCACAGATTTAGACTCACACAGGACTGGGACTCACACATGACTGGGACTCACCAAGAAATGGGACTTGCACAGAAATAGGACTCACACAGGACTGGGACTCACAGATTGGGACTCACTCACAACTGGGACTCAGCAGGTCGAATCCCAAATGGCTTCAATCAACTACATACACACTATAGCCAAAAGTATGTGGACACCCTGTCTAATAACTGAGTGCAGGTGGTTCAGTCACACCAGTTTCAGGATTATGTAAATAAATCAAATGTAAATAAAACGTTGTTAGATGAGGCCTGTTTGGAACAGCCGCTCTTCTCTTCCCTCAAACCTTCTACCAGCTGTGTAGTGTGTACCATCACCACAACTGTTCCGGGTCAAAGTTCAACTCTTCATCCCACATTTACAGCACCTCAGCGCAGAAGCTGTAAGTGTTCCAGAGTCCAGCGCTTTGATGTGGAACGCACCACGATTGAGAAATGTTTCAGTCCTCCAGCTCCAACACGGACGCGCCTGTTTCGCAACCAGCTAAAGTAACTCCGGCTTTTACTGGCCGTTGTGCAAGAATCTCGTCCCAGATGTTTCTGAAACGCAGCGAATCGACGTTTGCATCTGTACAGAACTCCGTCCTCGTCCTCTCTGGTGCTGATCGGTTTATTAATAAAGGAGACGGGCGCTTATACGGGCGCTCGGGTGGCGCTGCAGTCCACAATCTAGGGACAAAAGTATCGGGACACACCTTCTAATTATGGAATTCATCTGTTTTAGCCATGATGGGTGCTTCCGACTTCGCAGCATTAGTTTAGGGAAGGTCCTCAGTTTAAAAACCAAGAAGCTCCAGTGTCCTGCTCTGGAAAGAACTGGAACATACAGTCGTACAAATGCTGGTATATTTTGACCGAATGGGCACAAATTCCCACAATACTTTTGACCATTTAATGTATTATGCTCACCCACCACTGCCACTGTGCTATCGACCGGCCAGGCATCTACCCAAACAAGGTGGTGGGTGAGTGTAGCCCTGCGCCCAGTGTTTCCCGGGGTAACCGGATCCGTCTCAGTCCAGACCGGGTTAAGAACGTGTATTTTTATTTGTTTACTTTTAAGAACGTTTAACATTCTTGTCTGATTTGGATCAGGAGCTCGTTAAAGTGCAGATACAGTAACGAGCCTGTAATTCGGGTTGTTTATGATGGAGCCCCGACCGTTTCCCATCATCCCCCGGATCCTCATGCCTTTCTGCCTCTGCCATGGAAAGAGCAACAGAACAAACCTGGATCTCATTTCCTACCTCGTGAAAGTGGATCGGGGAGAAGGAACCCGGCGGGTACACACTGATGGATGTCCCGCATGTCGTCTTTTCAGCTAGAACATCAGCCGTCTACTAAAATAGGCTTCTCACGAGACTTCGAAATGTGTCTGTGTGTGGGAATTTGTGCCCATTCGGTCAAAAGAAGACGCTTATGTTGACGTTCCGGTTCATCCCAGAGCTGTTGAGGTCAGGGCTCTGTGCTCTGGTACTATTATTATTATCATTAAGTATATTTTATTATTTTTTATTATTATTAATATTTATTATTATTATTAATATTTATTATTTTTTATTATTAATAATATTTATTATTATTATTAATGTTTATTATTGTTATTATTATTAATATTTACTATTATTATTATTAGTGTTATTATTAATATTATTTATAGATGTATTTATTATTATTTATTATTTATAGATGTATTTATATTAATAGTTATTATTATTAATCATATTTATTATTATTATTAATATTTGTTAATATTTATTATTATTGTTAATATTATTTATAGATGTATTTATTATTATTATTTGTTAATATTTATTATTTATTAATATGTATTATTATTAATAATGTTTATTATTATTATTAATATTTATTATTATTTATAGATATACTTATTATTATTAATATTAATATTATTTATTTATTTATTTTTTACAAATAAGAAGTATGTCTGTGGGAATTTGTACCCGTTCTGTCAGTTTGACTGGGCACTGATTGATCAGTAGGTGTTCCTGTTCATCCCAGAGCTGTTAAGTCATTGAGCTCAAGGCTCTGTGCAGGACACTGAAGCTTCTTGGTTTGTAAACTGAGCTTTTCTTCATGTTGGAACAGGAAAGGACCTTCCCTAAACTCTTACTGCAAAGCTGGAAGCCTATTATTCCCCATCTATTTGATTCATTACACCTGTCAGCACACATCATTTCTACTGCACTGTTAAGGTCATGATCGGAGCGTGATTGGTATATGTGTGTGTGTGTGTGTGTGCGCGTTTGTGTGCGTTTGTGTGCGTGTGCGTGTGTGTGTGTGTGTGTGTGTGTGTGTGTGGTAATTTAGAACAGGCGTACACGCACCAAAGTCAAAACAGAACCTCGCTAAGACCCGAGATCAAAGATAAGTCTCAGGACTTCACACAGGCAACAGAGGAAACCACACGAGGTTCAAACCCTCCGACTAACAAGCTGCAGGTGAGATGAACTGGAACTGCCGTGGGAAAGTGGAGCAGCGTGACCCTGTTTACAACTTTCGTTCAGATCGTTATCTGATGATCCAATCACGAGTGGTCTGCATACTGCATACTACCTTACAGCATCTAATCATACTACATACTACCCTAGTGCATCTAATCATACTGCATACTACCTTAGTGCATATAATCATACTGCATACATTTACATTTACATTTTCAGCATTTAGCAGACGCTTTTATCCAAAGCGACTTACACAGTGAGCGGAACACAATGAGCAATTGAGGGTTAAGGGCCTTGCTCAGGGACCCAACAGTGGCAACTTGGTGGTGGCGGGGCTTGAACCGGCAACCTTCTGCTTACTAGTCCAGCACCTTAACCACTGAGCTATCACTGGCCCTACTGCATACTACCTTAGTGCATCTAATCATACTGCATACTACCTTAGTGCATATAATCATAGTGCATACTACCTTAGTGCATACTACCTTAGTGCATCTAATCATACTGCATACTACCTTAGTGCATATAATCATAGTGCATACTACCTTACTGCATACTACCTTACAGCATCTAATCATACTGCATACTACCTTACAGCATCTAATCATACTACATACTACCTTACAGCATCTAATCATACTGCATACTACATTACAGCATCTAATCATACTGCATACTACTACTGCATATAATCATACTGCATACTACCTTAGTGCATACTGCATACAGTATAATCATACTACCTTACAGCATCTAATCATACTACATACTACCTTAGTGCATACTGCATACAGTATAATCATACTACCTTACAGCATCTAATCATACTACATACTACCTTAGTGCATCTAATCATACTGCATACTACCTTACAGCATCTAATCATACTACATACTTCCTTAGTGCATCTAATCATACTACATACTTCCTTAGTGCATCTAATCATACTGCATACTACCTTAGTGCATCTAATCATACTGCATACTACCTTAGTGCATCTAATCATACTGCATACTACCTTAGTGCATCTAATCATACTGCATACTACCTTAGTGCATCTAATCATACTGCATACTACCTTAGTGCATCTAATCATACTGCATACTACCTTACAGCATCTAATCATACTACATACTTCCTTAGTGCATCTAATCATACTGCATACTACCTTACAGCATCTAATCATACTACATACTACCTTAGTGCATCTAATCATACTACATACTTCCTTAGTGCATCTAATCATACTGCATACTACCTTAGTGCATCTAATCATACTGCATACTACCTTAGTGCATCTAATCATACTGCATACTACCTTAGTGCATATAATCATACTGCATACTACCTTAGTGCATCTAATCATACTACATACTTCCTTAGTGCATCTAATCATACTGCATACTACCTTAGTGCATCTAATCATACTGCATACTACCTTAGTGCATCTAATCATACTGCATACTACCTTAGTGCATCTAATCATACTGCATACTACCTTAGTGCATCTAATCATACTGCATACTACCTTAGTGCATCTAATCATACTGCATACTACCTTAGTGCATCTAATCATACTGCATACTACCTTAGTGCATCTAATCATACTGCATACTACCTTAGTGCATATAATCATACTGCATACTACCTTAGTGCATATAATCATACTGCATACTACCTTAGTGCATCTAATCATACTACATACTTCCTTAGTGCATCTGATCATACTGCATACTACCTTAGTGCATCTAATCATACTGCATACTACCTTAGTGCATCTAATCATACTGCATACTACCTTAGTGCATCTAATCATACTGCATACTACCTTAGTGCATCTAATCATACTGCATACTACCTTAGTGCAAATAATCATACTGCATACTACCTTAGTGCATCTAATCATACTGCATACTACCTTAGTGCATCTAATCATACTGCATACTACCTTAGTGCATCTAATCATACTGCATACTACCTTAGTGCATCTAATCATACTGCATACTTTTTTAGTGCATCTAATCATACTGCATACTACCTTAATGCATCTAATCATACTGCATACTACCTTAGTGCATATAATCATACTGCATACTACCTTAGTGCATCTAATCATACTGCATACTACCTTAGTGCATATAATCATACTGCATACTACCTTACAGCATCTAATCATACTACATACTACCTTAGTGCATCTAATCATACTACGTACTACCTTACTGCATACTGCATACAGTATAATCATACTGCATACTACCTTAGTGCATATAATCATACTGCATACTACCTTACAGCATCTAATCATACTACATACTTCCTTAGTGCATCTAATCATACTGCATACTACCTTAATGCATCTAATCGTACTGCATACTACCTTAGTGCATATAATCATACTGCATACTACCTTAGTGCATCTAATCATACTGCATACTACCTTAGTGCATATAATCATACTGCATACTACCTTACAGCATCTAATCATACTACATACTACCTTAGTGCATCTAATCATACTACGTACTACCTTACTGCATACTGCATACAGTATAATCATACTGCATACTACCTTACTGCATCTAATCATACTGCATACTACCTTACAGCATCTAATCATACTACATACTACCTTAGTGCATCTAATCATACTACATACTACCTTACTGCATACTGCATACAGTATAATCATACTGCATACTACCTTACTGCATCTAATCATACTGCATACTACCTTACAGCATCTAATCATACTACATACTGCATACAATCACACTGCATCTAATCATACTGCATACTACCTTACTGCATACTGCATACTACCTTACAGCATCTAATCATACTGCATATAATCATACTGCATACTACTATACTGCATATAATCATACTGCATACTACTATACTGCATATAATCATACTGCATACTACTATACTGCATATAATCATACTACATACTACTGTACTGCATACTACCATACTGCACATTATCATACTGCAAAATGCCACAGCATACTTCATACTACCCCAGTATATACCAGATTTGTAGTCCTGAGAGAGACTGTTGTTTGTTTCTCTGTGCACATATGAAACTCTTGAATCTTAACTCTGTACAGTTGAGTGATTTCGCTCTGGATACCCGCCAGTCCCATCAGAACCCAGTAAACAGCGACAGAGGAAATGAAAGATTGGTGATGGAGCGTTGTGTTGTATTTATTTACTTATGCCAGTGATCATGTCCTCATTTCCTTCTTCTCTATTTTGTTTTCATTTCTCTCACTAATCAGAGAGAACGAGATAAACGGAGAAAGTGAAGATAAACAACCGACACGTGCCGTTAGTGTAATTCCTGCTCTGTTTGGGTCACGGTGGGTCTGATTCACCCTGGACAGGTTGCCAGTCCATCACACACTCACAGGTTTAATCCAATAAGAGTGCAAGGAAAGCGTGACTGGTTCATTAGCATCTAAAATCCCATCTGACTTGTATTATTGTATTTATGAATCTGGATGGATGTGCACTGTGTGGCCAAAAGTATTCAGACACCTGACTGTGAGCTCAGCTATTAAAATAGAGCGACGTCTTATGTTTATTATTCTGTGAATCTCCTGGATTTGCCTCTGATGAGCCTCAGAACCTGTGAACCGACCTTCTCTATAACCCACGAGACGTCACACTGGCTCTTTTACTTTCCCTTTTTTTACTCTGAGCTTCACACTGACTGTCAGTAATGTTGGAAGTTCCAGCGTGATGCGGCGCTTCCTGCTCTCTCTCTCGCCGGCGTTTTTAAGACTCTGTGAGCAGAAGTCGACGATGTTATGGCACATTTGCGGTATTTCCTGTTCCTCGGTGGGAAAGTTTCTGACAGAAGCCGCGGTTGGTCTGAGCATCGACGCCTGTGGTTCACCACGAGTTATGAAAGCGTGTGATGACTGAGCTTCTGCTCAGAAACTTCTGCTTTTATTTTATTATTTTATTATTTTATTATTATATTAAAGCCTTTTTATTTGCCGTGGCTCCTGTGATGGTTCTCACCTGCTCCTGATTTACGCTTCACCCTGTATTATTTTTATTATTTATACGGCTCTGCTCTGATGTGTTTTTACTGAAAGTCTTTGCATGTTTACCCGCCGTTTCTGTTCCCTTTTTTTCCCGTATTTTGCCCCCCGGCATCTGGTCCATTTAGTCACGCACAACAGGCTGATGAAGGCGTCCAAACACAGAGCTGCTAATCTGCTAAATCCTGACATGCGTCACGCTGACCTTTCCGTGTTCATTTAGCGCATCTGTGATCTGTGTGTGTGTGTCCGGTTACCGTGAACCATCACTTCAACGTTTTCCTGAACTCAAACGACAGGACGATGGATCCCTCCCCCGGTCGGCTGGGCGCCCCCTAGCAGACACGATCGGCAGACAGAATCTGTTGCTAGTCTGCTGGGTGGGAAAAGACGGGATTAAAAAAGGTTTGGGGTAAGGACCCTGGTTAGTATCCCGAGGCGCCTGTACAGAAGTGGAGGAACGTGGAGATCAGCGTGTGACTCTACATGAGCGAGTCCTGATGCAACCTTCCTCTTTCTATCCGGGCTAGGGACCGGGACTGTTTAGGCCACCCCCTCCCTCAGGCATGAGCTTGTCATGTCTATGAAGGAGCATGACCGGCCGATAGCACAGCCTGGATCCCCAAATCTACATACTTCACTCCTGCGCCGCCCAAGAACCTTTTATAAAAGCAAAGCTACACAATATTACCAGGTTGCCACTGTTGGACCCCTGAGCACGGCACTTAACCCTCAAAAGTGTCCTTTTCTATTCTGGTCGTCTCGAACACTTGCTCAGTGGTGATCATCTTCCTCCATGAGATTTCCAGCAGTTTACTGAAGCACTTATGAGTGGAGTTTTTAAACACCTCACTGTCACAGCTGGACTGAGAATAGTCCACCAACCGAAAATATCCAGCCAACAGCGCCCCGTGGGCAGCGTCCTGTGACCACTGATGAAGGTCTAGAAGATGAGCGACTCAAACAGCAGCAATAGATGAGTGATCGTCTCTGACTTTACATCTACAAGGTGGACCGACTAGGTAGGAGTGTCTAATAGTGGACAGTGAGTGGACAACTTCACTTATACCAGCGCAACACACACTAACACACCACCACCATGTCAGTGTCACTGCAGTGCTGAGAATCATCCACCACCTAAATAATACCTGCTCTGTGGGGGTCCTGACCATTGAAGAACAGCATGTAGAGAAACAGTATGTAGAGAAACAGATGGACTACAGTCAGTAATTGTAGAACTACAAAGTGCTTCTATATGGTAAGTGGAGCTGATAAAATGGACAGGAGGTGGTTTTAATGTTATGGCTGATCGGTGTCTTTATATTTGAATGATTCTGGATGTCTGTTTCATAGCTGGTGATGAAATATGTTCTTTAAAAACAGATTAATGAGAAGCAGATCGTGTTTGTTCTAGCCGGACGTACCAGATCGTCACTAACGGATCTTTTATTGATTCATCATGACTTGCGCTCGGTTTGAGTCGTTAGAATGATTTAACAGAGTGGAACACATTGGCACAGACTTGGCACAGATTTCACTCCAGATGCCCGTCCTGATGCAACCTTCCTCTTTCTATCCGGGCTAGGGACCGGGACTGTTTAGGCCACCCCCTCCCTCAGGCATGAGCTTGTCATGTCTATGAAGGAGCATGACCGGCCGATAGCACAGCCTGGATCCCCAAATCTACATACTTCACTCCTGCGCCGCCCAAGAACCTTTTATAAAAGCAAAGCTACACAATATTACCAGGTTGCCACTGTTGGACCCCTGAGCACGGCACTTAACCCTCAAAAGTGTCCTTTTCTATTCTGGTCGTCTCGAACACTTGCTCAGTGGTGATCATCTTCCTCCATGAGATTTCCAGCAGTTTACTGAAGCACTTGTTCTCGAAATCTTCCTTCCTAACTGTGATCACCCCAAAAATACATTAAATATCATTAAATATCATCATCACCCCTCCAGTTCCCATCAGAAGTGCAGTTCTAGGTATTAAAATGCACCCTTGTAGAGTTTTCTTCTCTTTATTTCCTCCTGCTTAAACCACCAGAGCATGAAATTAACTTTCCTCATGAAAAGCCAAAAATCATCTCAGAGACCTTTACATCATCCTGAAGATACAGAACCGTCCAAAATATTAAACATAGATGTTTTAGGGGATCAGAATCTGTAAGAGTAAGTCACCGCCGTCTGGCAATCTCTCGTTTTAGTATTTTTTGTGCATCTCTCTCTTTTTCCACCCAATTCCACATGCACCATGCTCACCACCATTCCTACAGAGAGTCTTAACAAGTCATTGTTAAGACTCTAAAACATTAGAAATCGAGTTGAGGTGCCAATGAAGTGAAAATTAAACATCACAGTACAGATTAATACTCTCCGAGAAGATAGATAGATGGATGGACTGATGGACAGACAGATAGTTGGATGGATGGACGGACAGACAGATAGATAGATAGATAGATAGATAGATAGATAGATAGATAGATAGATAGATAGATAGATAGATAGATAGATAGACAGACAGACAGACAGCTAGTTGGATGGATGGATGGATGGATGGATGGATGGATGGATGGATAGAAGATAAATACATAGATAGAGGTACAAGGCAACGACTAAACGTCTGTATAGCCAACCATCACAAAGCCAAGACACTCTTTTACATTATGACGAATTCTGTAAACACTGGGGCATTAATCACAGGGATGGTGGTAGCCTAGTGGGTAGAGCTTTGGGCTGTCAGTTGGAAGATTGTTGGTTCAAATCCAGGCTCTGCCACTGTTGGGCGCTGTACATGTACAATGGCTGACCCTGCACTCTGACCCCAGCTTCCAAACTGGGATATCTGGAAAAAAATACAAATAAAGATGTTCTTCTTCAGTCCTGTAGGTAATCTGTCATCAATATGCACTCGACCGGATGTTCCTCAGGAACCGTTCACGAGCAGAGTTACCAAACGTAGCGCTGAGACCACGTGCCGTACGACTGAATATCGCCCTTCGTCTCGGTCCCTCACAAACAACAGCATGAGGGTTTCAGTCGAAAGGTTATCGGTCTGACAAACAGATATCCAGCGCACACACACACACACACACACACACACACACACACACACACACTGAACTGGAAACAAACTGGGTGAAGAGGGACATTTTTAATAAGCAGGATGAAAGCTGGTGTCTCTCTGAAAAACCTCCTCTGGACTGGAAACGGTTCCTGCATGAACATGAGGGTTTGTTTGTTTTTTAATCTGGACGCTGAAGGATGTCCTTGGAGATGAGGGACTCTGGAGAAGAGGAGACATGATGAGTGTCCCTGTGGAATAAACTGCACTGACCCTGACTGATAAATAAACTGACCACTTCAACATGACGTCTATATGCACTATATTTCACTACCATAAAGTCCTCAGTGTTAGTAAAATTTCTAGGCTTTCTATTGGAGTTTAGAGAATAATGTTTATTTAGACACTAATTTAGGGTAAAGGTGGACCAATTCCATCCAAAGGTTTTGCATGGGGTTGAGGTTCAACCTGCCTCAGCATATTTATGGACCTTGTTTGGTTTATTTTCATTGTATTTTATTTTATGCTGAAGCTATGTGCTATATTGGCATTGGGCAGTTGTAGCCTAGTGGTTAAGGTACTGGACTAGTAACTTAAAGGTCACTGGTTCAAGCCCCACCACTGCCAGGTTGCCACTGTTGGGCCCCTGAGCAACCCCCAATTGATTAGACAATAAACTGTCACAGTACTGTAAGTCACTTTGGATAAAAGCGTCCACTAAATGCTGAAAATATAAATATAAATACATGCATCAGCACCCACAGTCGCATTTTGTAGACCTGGCTGACGTCACTGCCGCAGAGATGTTCACAAGTCACAAAATACGAGTCCGAGTCGAGTCACGAGTCAATATAATCTACACAAAACATATACTGGAAATGTAGCGTAGAAATAAACTAATAATATGTAAGTTCAGATAAAAACAACAACAGATTAGCGAGTGTATTTAGCCGTTTTACTTTGTGCCTTTACTTTCCTCGGTTCCAGTTAAAAGCTCAAACTGACGTTTTGTTTTCATTGCAAAATCCATAATACTGCTTACCTGAGCTTCTGTTCTTCCAGATGCTATTACATTTATAAGCGTGTGTCCCATTAGGAACAGAATCCGTTATTTTGTAAATGTGCTTATAATTAAAAACCTCCAAACTTTTCCCGGTTGTGAAGTAAAACAGGAAGTCGTTAGAAAGCCGATCGAGCGTTTCATTACCACGTCATCTGTGTGACGCAAACTGAATAAATGCAAATAACAGCATTTCTTACTAACAATTACAATCAGAAGCTCTGATTGGCTCAGAAAGCGTTTTTTTTCAATCATTAGCGCCAATTCTGTAGGAGCGTCCCATTCACATTATCTGTTCCTGTGAAGTGCACTACGTAGGGTATTCCACCATTTTAGGTGGGGAGCGATGTTTCATCACTACACCGGAAGCTGCTGGAACATTTACACACTGCGGTTAAGACGGCCGGAGCGTTATTATTGTTAGAGAGCAGAAAATGAAACGATCAGAATGATGTGATTATATAATATATATATATATATAATTGTCACACATAACTAATGTTGCTGACTTTTGTTGTCCACGAGTCATTTTTTGCGAGTCACCAGTTGAGTCCGAGTCATTTGAAACGAGTCCGAGTCTGAAGTCGCTGTGTGTGCGACTTACGTGCGACTCGGACTCAAGTCGCAGACTCGAGTCCCCATCTCTGCACTGCCGAGCTATTGTTGCTGCTAGAGGTTTTCACTTCTAGTTTTCACAGAACGGTGGAGTTCCTCCAAAATAAACTGGACCTTGCTTTGTGTACAGGGGAACAATCTGGCAAAAACAGAAAAGACCTTTGTCTTCAAACCCAGAATGTTGCCAGAATGTTGAATTTAATAGAATTAATTATATTTGCCAGTATTTAGGAGTCAGTAATTAAGAAAGTTGCGCTTATACTTTTGTCCATATATTGTGTATGTCTGTGTTTGTAATGGTGTTAATAATATAGACCAGCACATCTTATTATTTTATATGAGGATTATGGGGGGTCTGATTGATCTGTGAGCTTGTTTTGTTTTGACAAAGGTTTTTCACCTTGACTTGTGAATGTAAACACTGACAGAAACAGCCATCAACATCAAGTTTACTGACCTCGTGCGGAGCACAAAAGGACAAGGACCGCTCTCTGTTCTGTTCTCAGATTTAATGGATTTATTATTTGTAGATGAGAGGAGCTGAAGTGGCGCCTGCACAAGAAAATCATTTCATTGAAAGGCCGGTTGGCAGCAGCTTCTATTCTGAAGACAGTCGTTATACTGAGTCACAGTTAACGGTTATTAATCTAATAAATTAGGAAGATCGTCAGCGAGGTTTGCGTCATTGTTCGGACAGCGTCTAGCAACGAGGTGTTTTGGTCCTTTTAAAGGAATGATGTTTTTGTACATGATTTTACCCTTTATGTTAGTTATAGTTTCACAAGCTCTGATCATTTCCATCTGCTGCTTCATTCTCTGACCTTCTCTAAAGTTTAAAATAAACTTAAATAATCTTAAATGTTGCATTTACACTCCGGTGTTAACCTGAAATGGTTGAATTGGTGGCTTTTATTCTGTAAAAAGCTGTCTTGTTGGTGATTGGGTGGCAACTTGTGAGGAGTGGTTTGTTATGTAGCACCGTGTCCACCGCGACCATGACCAGGATGAATGAATGATACTTCACGAATGAATGAATGAATGAGCTCTAAACTATCCGATCTCGGTTCGTGCTCGGTTCAGTTCTCATATGAGCTGCATACGAGTAAAAGGAGTCATTTATGAGGAGTCGATTCTTTAATTTCAAACAGAGAAATGAGAGTCGACTCCAACGGTTAGGATTCGATTTCACACTGGCTAATCTGAACTGCCTGCATCGCATTTTACCTTGTAATGTGTATGTAAAACGTAAAATATGACAATAAAGTAATATTAGAGATTAATATTAGACACAAAGACTAAACTAGATTGCACATAAATAACTAAACAGCTGTTGGTTTAACACTGTTGGTTAAAGGATGACTGTCAGGTGTGTTTAATTAGCACTTAATTAACTAACCTTAGCATATTATCAGCCAAAAGACTCTACAAGCTATTAAAATACATCAGTTTAAAACCAATATCACCTAAATATGTTATTTCTTATTATTATAATTATTTAGTTGTGCTAGAGTGACCATATTTTGGCTTTCGAAACAGAGGACACTACAATCAGAAGGGCAGCGCAAGGTAGGTAGGAAAGGTTGACGTTGACGTTGGCGTTGACTGGGTTTGGGTAAGTAGTGCCACCGCAGCTATGTGTATGTATGTAATAAAGCTCAGAAACCTCCAGAAAAGTTAGGACTTTTGTAAAGATTTCCAATGGTTTCACTGATTAACACGTTTAGAAACTGATGCCCTCGACGACACAGTGCAAAAAAGTTGGGACGGGGGCGTGTTTACATGCTTAATGTTTAATGCTTTTGGGAACTGAGGACACTAATTGTTGCTCCGTTCCTGCTCGATTCAAGACTTCATCTGCTTAGAAGTCCATGGTTGGCGTCGTTTGAGCATTTGCACTCTGTCTGCCAACCCACACTGTTGTAGCACTTACAGAATGAGGGCTGGCATCGACTTGCTGAAATAATCATGGACTGTGCCTTGAAGGGCAGTTGTAGTCTTGGAATGCTACCAATCATGATTCCCTCACCTGTTACCAGCTCACCTGCTCATCGTGGAACACTAACTTAAGCATTCTATACATTTTCACTCTTATTGTGCCTCTGTCCTGAATTTTTGAAGTATGTTGAAGGCATTAAATTCTAAATCTGTTTATATTTATATTTACTAATTACAATTCAAGAGAATAAACAAATCACAGATTCTTCTTTTTACTGCATTTAACCATATAACCCAAGTTTTTTTATTCAGAAATAGAGTTTGTAAATGCAGGAGAAAGTAATTGAGGTTAGTGAACCCCCCTCCCCCCCCCCCCCCCCCCCCCCCCCCCTTCATGCACCGCATTTCAACAATGCATCGTCTCATTTTTTCGTTTTTTTAATCTAATTGTAATTGAACGCCAGAAGGCATCGGTTCCTTCTCTAACAAACAGCTCTGCATATGCATTAACGTTATATATATATAAAGTTTCACCTTGAATATATAAATAATTAATGCAGAAAAAAAGAAGATTGAGGTTAAAACCCCATTAAGTGCAAACCAACAAAGTGCCGCCCATTTCCAGTCAACCAAGACAATTCCAGCCATGTGGGATTTGATATTAGAGCTGGTAAAGCTGTGCGAGCTTTCTAAATACAGATGCACAAAGTGAACAAAAGTCTCTGGACACCCATGTTACGGACATGTCATAGTAGTCTTGGGATTGGATGGATGGGGGGGGGGGGGGGGGGGGGGGGGGTGTACAGGGTCAAAATATACACACTGCTGCCCATATTTGATTATCATTCCCTCAGATTTACACAATGATCTGTTGTGCAAGACTCCGGCACAAATATTGGTTGGCGTCACCAATGTTTTGGTGCCATCGTGTCCCAAAAGGTGAAGACTATACGTTACAGTGCCTATAGTTTTGGAATATGATGTTTAATAAGGGTGTCATCATGTCTGGCCATTTGTATGCCATTGGTCTTCAACCCAAGTGTGTACAGAGTT
Source organism: Trichomycterus rosablanca (assembly GCF_030014385.1). Taxonomy (NCBI): domain Eukaryota; kingdom Metazoa; phylum Chordata; class Actinopteri; order Siluriformes; family Trichomycteridae; genus Trichomycterus; species Trichomycterus rosablanca. Next base: position 1,252,901 of record NC_086000.1, on the reverse strand, counting down.
GAGTCTGCTGCAGAGTTTGCATCACTGTTTACTCACCCTTAGTCCAATTACACGCTCGCGAAGTACTGTAGGTTACAAACAGCCGTTCTGAACAGGAAATCCACACAACTGGCAGTCATTGACTGGATGCCATGACCTGTAGCATGGATTTATTTATGGACCGAAGTGCTAAAAGGTTTGGATAGACAGGAACCTTAGTTCCACTCCATAATGACACCATAATGACAGTCTGCCTGTGTTGAAATGCACTCAAGGGTGTTTCTACAGCCCGTGTTTTGTTTGATGTTTATGAACATTTTATTAGAAATGACGTTAGGAACAGCAGGTCAAAAAAACAAAAGCTGTTGACTTGCAGCAAAGGGCAAAACATGATGACAGCATCTGTTAGAATTTGATGGAAGTGTGAAGCCATTGCCACCAAGAAGGCTTGATTTAGGGACTGAATGACGTCCAAAAGGTTGTTGGTCCAACATGGGTTTAATATCTATAATCTTACGCACTGTTAGAAGGGTGCTAAGGGTGCTATGATAGTCTCAGCCTTCCTAGGCCAGCCAATGGTGGTGAATTATAGACGTCTAGTTTGGGAGCAAATGAGGGGGAAAATCTATACCTCTATACCGCCTTACAGCAGCCTAAGATATGACGTATCACCATGTAATTTCTGCCATTTTTCATCTACAAATAAGTAAACCAAACCTCAAATGGTTCCCTTTTATCTATGAAGGGTACATAGGGTACATAATAATTGATGTTTATGTACTATCTAGTGTACTATGTAGTGTATAAGTTGGGGCACCCACAGTACCCATTTGAAGAGGAATACTTCTACTTGTCATATATACATATACACGTGTAGAACTTTTAGAAGCTGGGGTCAGGTTAAGGGCCTTGCTCAAGGGCCCAACAGTGGCTGTGTAACAGAGCCTGGATTTGAACCTCTTCCGACTGGTAGCCCAAAGCTCTTCCCACTAGACTTCCACTGGCTGTATTTGCCGGGTTGTTCCAGTCTGATTCACTTTAAAGAACCCTACACAGCCGTCTTCCTTGGATGGAACAACCTCCAAGACATGACTGGGTGGCAACAACCAGAACGTTCCCTTGTGATTGCAGACACGTTGGCACAACTTGCAGAGTGGGTGCTGGAGGTTGAGATTTGGGTTGTGAGGAGTGTTCATGTGGGTTCCCTTAAGGTGTTTGGGTTTCTCTAATTTGAAGAAGGTAATTGATTGCTTTAAATTGGCTTCTATGGATGAGTAGGATAGTCTGGTACACCAAAATAGTTTGATGCCTCATCAAAGGTTTGAACCCACCTTGATCAGGATGAAGCACAGCCGACACAGCTCCAGTAAGCCAAGTGTATTGACTGGCATTGGTTGGCATGTTCTGCCAGTGTCAGGGTTTCCTTTGGTAGGTCTATCGACCAACATTAACAGCTTGGTTTTGGGGAAGTAGAGACACCACAACTGTAACCAGGACGAATCAGACCCGGCGTCTGTTCTCATGAACAATCCTGAGCTGTTCTCTCTTGAGGTTCGATCTTGAATTAAGCAACCATTGGAATTATTTCGGGATCAGGAACCCACTTTCCCGTTCGCTGCTGTCACTAGTCGCTGACATCGAGGCCGTCGTGAATCATCTAAATGACTAACTCTGGTACAGTCCTGATTTTGAGGCACGTTGTTTTCGTTTGAGTTTCGTTCGAGTCTGATCTTAATTGCAGACAGAAACCTTGGATAAACGCTGCCAAATGTAATTCCTGTCTGAACTGGTCCGGTTCACGGTGGTCCCGAGAGTCCTGGGTCTGTTCTGTGTTTCCGTGAAAGGAGCGGTCATTAAAGTTGATTTTCTCTAGAAGAAGCGAATCGTGAGTGGAGCTAAAATCGGCCACGGGTGCAAACGATAAAACACAATGAAGCTTTTCCACATGACTTCATTTCTCTCTGTTTTTTTTGTACGTGTAGTTTAAACAAAAGCACACGTTTCCCAAAGATGGTTTTTAGAAGGTACAGAACCGGGCAGAAGCACGAGATGAATCATAAACCTCCCGTCAGAACTGATTACTTGATGATTATTGCAGCTGTACGGTCCGATTTACCGAAACGGTTCAATAACAAAGTCATAAAGTCCTGAACTCTTACTCGTCTCACTCAGAAAGTCCAGCTTAGAGTTTTAACACCAACACAGAGCACAGTCATTATTATCCGACTATTATTATTATTATGTTTTAATGAAATTTAAGACGTGGAATCACAGCGAGGTTTTTATTAAAGGAAATCCAGTTACCGTGAGTCAAAACACAGACAGTCCATGATCTAATGTTGACATACCAGCCACGGGTCAAACTCAGAGAATACATACACACACCTCCTTGTTTCTACACTCACTGTCCATTTTATCAGCCCCACTTACCATATAGAAGCACTTTGTAGTTCTACAATTACTGACTGTAGTCCATCTGTTTCTCTGCATGCTTTGTTAGCCCCCTTTCATGCTGTTCTTCAATGGTCAGGACCCTCACAGGACCACCACAGAGCAGGTATTATTTAGGTGGTGGATGATTCTCAGCACTGCAGTGACACTGACATGGTGTTGGTGTGTTAGTGTGTGTTGTGCTGGTATGGACTGAGAATAGTCCACCAACCAAAAATATCCAGCCAACAGCGCCCTGTGGGCAGCGTCCTGTGACCACCGTTGAAGGTCTAGAAGATGACCGACTCAAACAGCAGCAATAGATGAGCGATCGTCTCTGACTTTACATCTACAAGGTGGACCGACTAGGTAGGAGTGTCTAATAGAGTGGACAGTGAGTGGACAACTTCACTCATACCAGCACAACACACACTAACACCGAGTGAACCCAGGCCCTTCTTTCTGTGATGGTCTAATGACAAGTTATAAATATTACTGTTTAAAGTCAGCATAAGAGAAACGTCCTCCACCAAATGAGCTGCAGATGAGCTGATCCACGAATTACCAGGCCTGCATTGGCTGCATCGGCTAGAAGAAGTCATCCGGATGGGCTATACTGCTTCATGAGAGCAGCATCATGTCACAATGTAAAATCTGAGAAGATTCACGAGCTGGTTCAATCTAAAACCATCAAACTTTTTTATTTTGAAACAAAACAGACAGACGGGTAGCAAAACATTATAATTAACCTAGAGCTTTTACTGTATAAACACGCACTAGCTTGTCAGTGCCATGGGATGTCACGGGTCTTATTCTCGCCGTTTTCTCAAGGATTCTCTCACAATAAAAACATCATCTACAAAAACATGACTTCTACAACCTACATCGTTGTTTTCTTACATGATTTGCCTGGTTTCTAGGGTCAGAGACTTGCTCCTGCTGTCCGTACTTGGATTTATATTAAAAGAAGTCACGATCAAAGCGTGTAGACGGTTTATATTTCTGAGAATGAGCAGATCCTAGACGTGTTAAAAGGAAACACGTTACTTGTAATGAAACCCTCTGGAGGGTCTGGAACAGAGAGGGAACTACAGTTCAGCCTTGAGTAAAGTTTTCACTCGTAAAATAAACACATTATTGCTAAATGAGACGTGACCGAAGGGTGCAGTGGAATCATACATCACTGGATTATTGGACTGGATTGTTGGACAGGGTCTGGACAGTGTGGGAATGAGGCCCAGTTTACACCGAACCTTCTCGCAAGCCTTCTGGTCTGTTTTATTCCACTCTGTTTCATGGTGTCGACACCCGTATGGCATCATCTCCTGGGCGCAGCGAAATCATTTCCTGTTCTGCTTCGGTTATCCTCGCACATCCTCAATTGGCGTCAATTACGCCGCGGTAAAACAGACGGAACTGTGCGAATATGGGCAGCGCTAATGGGCGTGATTAGATTCGGTGGATTTGTGAGCTTCACCAGGCCTTTCTAATCAGCAACATCAATTCGTTCAACTGGATAAACTGTGGATGTGCGACGTCTTGGCTGCGCAAAGTACTGTAGATCAGCAAGCCACGGCTAAACGTAAACATAAAAAACGCTTAATTGTTCCTGCAGTAAACAAGCTGTCGGGACGATGAGGTAGTAAAGCAGCCCCAGGCGCCCGCTGTTCTGTAGGGCACAGGAGCTTTATAGCATTGTTATAGAGTTGTGGTCGTCTAAGTGTGACGTCTTCTGGAGAGCATCGGCTTTCTCTTACACTGCTGCTGTTCTGCTGTAAAACATGCAAGTCTTGGTTTATGTGTCAGCTATTATTTAAAAAACAACAACACAGTACGTCTCAAATTTTATCTCATCTGGAGCAGCAACACTGGAGGAAAGCTGGTCTTTTGGAATGTACTGAGGTGTTTTGGAGATTTCTGCAACACTTGGTGTGAACTCTTGAGAGAGTAGAAGATCATTAAACGTCTTCCATTTGTAGACAGCTTCTCTTTTAGTGGTTTGGTGACCATCCAGGAGCTTCGGGATGCACCTTTGGAACATCTTTTGCACGTTCCATGACAGGGCACCTCTTGGCCCAAGGGTTCAGTCAAGATTCTAGAAGCCTAGTCTAGTGGACAGAGCTGTGGGTTACCAACTAGAAGGTTGTGGTTGTTGAGCAGGGCCCTTAACCTTCTCAGCTCCATGGGCACCGTACAATGGCTGACCCTGCATCCTGACCCCAACTTCCAAAGAAGCTGGTTGACAGTGGTACATCCGGTACCACAAACATTTGTTCCTTACCTCAATTATTGGTCAGAAGATCTTTGCATCTCACTGGGTGTCTGGGTCTGGGTGGGTTTCTTTTGGTAATTAGATTTACTCCCGCTTCTCAAAATCATCCAGAAGGTGGATTGGATTCTTCAACCACCTGTCTGTAAAGGTTAAAGTGTGTGCTGCCCTGTATTTATTTGGCATCCTGTCTGTTTGTACTCCTGCCTAGATCCATCGCAACCCTGGTGAGGACCCCTGTTGAAGCCATACTTTGTTTGTCTGATATCATTACGTAACTGAAGATCAGTTGGGTTTGTTTTTGTGCACATACCGATACGTGTTGCTTATCTCAACTTGCTTTGTCAGTGAGTCTCAATATTATGATGCAAAGTCAGAAAAACAGGCATAAATTTGAGGACCTTGGAGACACCATCATGCTGACTGAGGTGCCCTCGCCTCTGGCGCTGATTGTTTCCTGACATTTACTGTGGTGATAAATTTTTGATTGATGGCGGCATGTGGAACAAGGTCAACAACTCAGCAACGGAATTACAATAAACCCTAAACCCGACCTGATTCAGCTCGCCCCAGGATGTTCTTTATTAAAACAGGGTGAAAGACGCGGACGACGGATGAAACACGGGATGAGATGCAGAAGGGATAAAAAAAAAAATGGTTTGGAACTCGAAACCTGACCTGACGGAAATGGTGTGAACATCATATTCAACTGATTATAAAAGTGCTTCTCAGGCTGTGGTACGACTACCTTAATTTCCTTCAGGAGTAATAAAGTTTCTGTCTGTCTATCTATCTATCTATCTGTCTATTTATCTATCTATCTGTCTGTCTATCTATGTCTGTCTATCTGTCTGTCTACCTATCTGCATGTCTGTCTATCTGTCTGTCTATCTCTGTCTGTCTATCTATCTGCATGTCTGTCTATCTATGTCTGTCTGTCTATCTATATATCTATCTGTCTGTCTATATATCTGTCTGTATCTATCTGTCTATCTCTGTCTGTCTATCTATATATCTGTCTGTCTATATATCTGTCTGTCTGTCTATCTGTCTGTCTGTCTATCTATCTATCTATCTATCTGTCTGTCTGTCTGTCTGTCTGTCTGTCTGTCTCTGTCTATCTATCTACTTCTGGTGATATTTGAAGGCTCTTCAGGTGGTACAGCAGCTATAAATGTTAGCACGTGATAGATGGTTTTCTTTAGAGAATGGATGGAGATTAAACAGAAGAACCATTTTTTAACTTCATTGCACAATAACAAGCCAAAACAACGAACTGATTCTTTAACGGACTGATAAGGTTTAATAGTTTATTCAGAACAGAGACACGGACACAAGCTCGGCATTTTTCACAGATCAGTGCATTAGAATGTCCGGGCTGCAGCCTGAACCCGAATCAGAATTAAAATGTACATAAGCTCAGTTGCCGTGATATCACGTACACCCACCACTACGTTCTTCCAATTACCCTTGAAGCAGGGTGTAGTGGAGATGATGGCTGTAGCTTTGAGAAACAAAACATGTCTGGAACCCTTGTCAGAAAGCTTAAAGGTCATGTCATCATGTCACCACCGTGTCAACCCATCAGAGTATCTGCTTAATGAGACGTCCACGCTCACTGGAGCTGCACGTCAAACCAGTGCTGTACAACATGGACACGGTGTAAATAAACACCAGCGTAATGTCAACGTCAGTCAGGTTATATTCACTCTGTACAGCAATGGTTATACCAAGAACCACTGATCAGCCATAACATTAAAACCACCTCCTGGTTTCTACACTCACTGTCCATTTTATCAGCTCCACTTACCATATAGAAGCACTTTGTAGTTCTACAATTACTGACTGTAGTCCATCTGTTTCTCTGCATGCTTTGTTACCCCCCTTTCATGCTGTTCTTCAATGGTCAGGACCCCCACAGAGCAGGTATTATTTAGGTGGTGGATGATTCTCAGCACTGCAGTGACACTGACATGGTGGTGGTGTGTTAGTGTGTGTTGTGCTGGTATGAGTGGATCAGACACAGCAGCGCTGCTGGAGTTTTTAAACACCGTGTCCACTCACTGTCCACTCTATTAGACGCTCCTACCTAGTCGGACCTTGTAGATGTAAAGTCAGAGACGATCGCTCATCTATTGCTGCTGGTTGAGTCGGTCGTTTTCTAGACCTTCATCAGTGGTCACAAGACGCTGCCCACGGGGCGCTGTTAGTTGGATGTGTTTGGTTGGTGGACTATTCTCAGTCCAGCAGTGACAGTGAGGTGTCCACCACCATGTCAGTGTCACTGCAGTGCTGACAATCATCCACCACCTAAATAATACCTGCTCTGTGGTGGTCCTGTGGTGGTCCTGACCATTGAAGAACAGCATATAAGGGGGGTAACAAAGCATGTAGAGATACAGATGGACTACAGTCAGTAATTGTAGAACTACAAAGTGCTGCTATATGGTAAGTGGAGCTGATAAAATGGACAGTGAGTGTAAAAACAAGGAGGTGGTTTTAATCTTATGGCTGATCGTGTACAGTGCACAGTGGCAACCTGGCAGTGAAAGGGCTTGAACCAGAGACCTTTTGATTACTAATCCAGTACCTTAACCACTAAGCTACAACTACCCTACTATTGGGCAATCAGGACCGCAGGTTCAGGATCGGTGTACAGTGATAAACTGGCAACTGAGTACAATTATGGCTCAGCAGCGTCATGCAACACCTACACCAACATACACAGGGTCTGTGTGAAGACCTAGTGATCTCTCTACACTCCAGAGAAGAGGGCATGTCTAAATTCGGCCTGAGGCTAACTGTGTTAGCTTAGTGAGCTAAAACTGACGTGATCTAACAGTAGAGCGTCTAAATAATCTGCCTGATGAGCTCCATGTCGCATTAGGATCCTCTCTACTGAGGGAGCAGTGCGGGTCACTAGGTTTTCACACAGACCCATAGACAGACATATACAGTGTATCACAAAAGTGAGTACACCCCTCACATTTCTGCAGATATTTAAGTATATCTTTTCATGGGACAACACTGACAAAATGACACTTTGACACAATGAAAAGTAGTCTGTGTGCAGCTTATATAACAGTGTAAATTTATTCTTCCCTCAAAATAACTCAATATACAGCCATTAATGTCTAAACCACCGGCAACAAAAGTGAGTACACCCCTAAGAGACTACACCCCTAAATGTCCAAATTGAGCACTGCGTGTCATTTTCCCTCCAAAATGTCATGTGATTTGTTAGTGTTACTAGGTCTCAGGTGTGCATAGGGAGCAGGTGTGTTCAATTTAGTAGTACAGCTCTCACACTCTCTCATACTGGTCACTGAAAGTTCCAACATGGCACCTCATGGCAAAGAACTCTCTGAGGATCTTAAAAGACGAATTGTTGCGCTACATGAAGATGGCCAAGGCTACAAGAAGATTGCCAACACCCTGAAACTGAGCTGCAGCACAGTGGCCAAGATCATCCAGCGTTTTAAAAGAGCAGGGTCCACTCAGAACAGACCTCGCGTTGGTCGTCCAAAGAAGCTGAGTGCACGTGCTCAGCATCACATCCAACTGCTGTCTTTGAAAGATAGGCGCAGGAGTGCTGTCAGCATTGCTGCAGAGATTGAAAAGGTGGGGGGTCAGCCTGTCAGTGCTCAGACCATACGCCGCACACTACATCAAATTGGTCTGCATGGCTGTCACCCCAGAAGGAAGCCTCTTCTGAAGTCTCTACACAAGAAAGCCCGCAAACAGTTTGCTGAAGACATGTCAACAAAGGACATGGATTACTGGAACCATGTCCTATGGTCTGATGAGACCAAGATTAATTTGTTTGGTTCAGATGGTCTCAAGCATGTGTGGCGGCAATCAGGTGAGGAGTACAAAGATAAGTGTGTCATGCCTACAGTCAAGCATGGTGGTGGGAATGCCATGGTCTGGGGCTGCATGAGTGCAGCAGGTGTTGGGGAGTTACATTTCATTGAGGGACACATGAACTCCAATATGTACTGTGAAATACTGAAGCAGAGCATGATCCCCTCCCTCCGGAAACTGGGTCGCAGGGCAGTGTTCCAGCATGATAATGACCCCAAACACACCTCTAAGACGACCACTGCTTTATTGAAGAGGCTGAGGGTAAAGGTGATGGACTGGCCAAGCATGTCTCCAGACCTAAACCCAATAGAACATCTTTGGGGCATCCTCAAGCGGAAGGTGGAGGAGCTAGAAGTCTCGAATATCCGCCAGCTCCGTGATGTCGTCATGGAGGAGTGGAAAAGCATTCCAGTGGCAACCTGTGAAGCTCTGGTAAACTCCATGCCCAAGAGAGTTAAGGCAGTTCTGGGAAATAATGGTGGCCACACAAAATATTGACACTTCAGGAACTTTCACTAAGGGGTGTACTCACTTTTGTTGCCGGTGGTTTAGACATTAATGGCTGTATATTGAGTTATTTTGAGGGAAGAATAAATTTACACTGTTATATAAGCTGCACACAGACTACTTTTCATTGTGTCAAAGTGTCATTTTGTCAGTGTTGTCCCATGAAAAGATATACTTAAATATCTGCAGAAATGTGAGGGGTGTACTTACTTTTGTGATACACTGTACATACATATATACACATATATATACATATAAATACATATAAACGTATACGTGGATAAATATCAACCCACACATGATCCAAAGTGCATTTTACTTAATTAAATTAATGACTGACACAAATAAACACCTCACATAACAGCATTACACCACGATACGTCTAAACCATCTCCGCGGCTTAGCTTAGCTTTATTAAGTGGATAAACCCGCACGACTCGCATGACTAGCTCAGGAAAGCCAATCCAATCAAGTGGAAGGTCGACTCCCCATAAAGCGCCATAAAACAGGCCGTATGGGGCGGTCGCACCTACGCACCTACACGCCGTGCTCCGGAGAGCAAACACGAATGTTTACCTAGCGTTAATCATGCCGCGTCTGCAGCGCACGAACATTTTCCTACGTTCGGACACGCATCTACAGACTTCAGCCTGTCAGTGTTACCGTGTCTATCCGCTCTTAAAATATTTACTTTAGCGGTCTGACGGGACACAAGAACATCTCCCGACCTCGCTGGGGTTTGTGTCGCCCCGCAGGGACTTTCAATTAGCTTTTAAAAACACAAACACGCCACGTTAGCAACAAGCTCTCCAGAGTTTCTCCCATTATAAACCCATTATACTGTACATTAGTATTGGGACGCCCCTTCTAACAGATGTAATGAATCAATCACATGAAGGAAATGATACGCTTCCAAGCTCAGTTTAATCAAACTCCAGTGTCCCGCTCAGAGTCCTGACCTCCGCCCACTATCATCAGCTCTGGAATGAACTGGAACGTCAACTTTCCAGACTTTCTTGACCGACATGAGTGCCGTTTAGAAGCAGCATGTAAAAAAAAAGTACATTAGTTTTTACACGTCAGGTTCAGATCATCTGAGCGGATTTGTTGAGGCTGGCGAACTCCGCGGTGACGGTGATGTTCTGGCACTGATCGGACGCCCCCTCCGAGTTCTTGGCTATGGAAGTCCTGTATATGGACGTCCGTCCGGCCTTGCACAGCGCGCCCAGGAGGAAGCGGAGCCTGGACGGGCTGAGGATGATGAACACCCAGGGGTTGATGATGGAGTTGATGGAGATGAAGCGGAGGGCGATGAGGTCCGTCCTGTCGCTGCCTTTGGGCTGGATGGAGTTGATGTACACTCGGATCTGACGGCAGAGAGACAGAGATTAGTGACGGTTTGCATTCTGGGTTATTATTAGCAGCTTGTTATTAAAAAGAAATTACAACTTCCATCATGGAAACAAAGCACAACAATTAACACCATGGCTCCAAAAAAATCTGTATTAATTACAGCATGGGCAGCTTTGTGGCTAAGGTCTTTGGTTCAAGCCCAACCTCTACTAAGTTGGAGCTGTTGGGCCACACAATTGCTAGGATTGTAATCTATCACAATTGTAAGTAAGGGCAGAGGATGCTGAGTGGCTAAGATATTGGACTTGTAATCAGAATGTTGCTGGTTGAAGCCCAACCATCACCAAGTTGCCTCTGTTGTGCTCCTGAGCAAGACCCTCAACCATCAATTGCTTGGATAAATGCGTCTGCAAGTGTTGAAATGTAAATTCCGGTATAATGGGAACCCTGTGATGGACTGGTGACCTTTTTGGGACCCACCGTGACCAGTAATAGGATAAAGCGCTCGTCAAACACTCAACAGATGAATGTATGAACGTGTAATGAGGAACCTCCTAAGTAAACTCGGTTGAAAACCCAGATCATCCAATTGGTGACCCCAACGGCGTCCAAGGAGGGTGTATATTCGCCCGACACACATCTCCTCAGTGGTGTGTACACTCCTACCAATCCTGACTTATTATCCCATACTTCGATGGATCTGAGCGCGAGGTCGGCTTCTCGTACGGAGAGCCACGCCCCGATCTCTGCGCTCCTCCACTTCCTGTACAGGCACAGACCTTAGTCTGGTGTTTCCCACCCAGCAGACTGTAGGCCAACTGTGCCAGCTCAGATTCAGATTAAAACCCGGGAGCTCAGAATCTCGCGCCAGTGTGCCACCTGAGCACCGTGGTCAAATTTCTAACAGTTAAACAAGAGCACAGTCTCAGTCGAGCTTCTGGTTGGTCAATCAAATCCCCTGTCTGATCGTCTGCTTCGACGGAATCGACAAAAATATCGAAGCTTTCAGTCAAAGGCACAAAGAGAGAACAGATCTATATTATAGACCACGACTTTAACTCTGATGCCACATTACTTTGGCCACTACTTTGGACTCTGAACAGCAGCTTTATACACAAGTTCCACCTTAAAAAGCATTTGAGCTGCTTCAGTCTGAGGTACCCCCTGCAGGCGGCTGTGTTTTGGACAGGACCTGCATGGGGTTCATTATTTAAGAACGTATCACACCTTCACACCCCTGTAGGCACCAAAAACAAACATCCTGCTTCCTTTATCTTCCAGTCAAACAAGATCATCACACACACACATACACACACTGCTTCGTTTACTCAGATTTACCCTCCCAGCTCGACTCTATACACCCGACACACACTTCATCATCACTGCTGTGGGATCTGACACACTGATGAGGTCCTGAAATAGCCGCAGATGTTCTCAGCTGGCTAAAATCAGGGCTCCTGCAAAGACCGTCCTAAACCTGACCTACAAAGGACTGCGGACAGTTACGTGGACTTTACTGTAAAGTCCAGGGTCAAGCAAAACCAACAAATGTCTTTAATTCTGACCAGTGTCTTAGGTAAACTGGGTAAGGATCCAACCAGAGTTGTGCCAAAACCTTGATGATGTCTGTCAAAATCTCCTGAAGTCTGGAACACGGTGGTGAGCCACCACCCATCGTTGATCCTTGGGTGAATCCTCTTTTGTACTCAATCATGATTCCCTCGCCTGTTATTAAGTCACCTGCTCATCGTGGAACACCGTTATTCGAAGATTCACTCATATTTTGCCCCGTCCCAACTTTTTCAGAGTGTGTTCCAGACATCAAATTCTAAACGTGTTTCTATTTACAAAATGCAAACTTAGTTTGGCTGCCAGGCCTGGGTGTGGCTCCACGCCTGCCCGGGGGGGTTCGCCGCAGTCCCGGCGTCTCTTAATCAACGTCGTGATGCTTTCGTTCTTCCTGCAGATTGTGGATTTTTGGTAACTTATGTTTTTGCATCGTCAGCAGTCGCTTCCTCAGCGGTTCTGAACTGTCGACCCTAATTGGAAATGAATGATTCTCCTGTTGTGGTGTTGCATGCTGGGTAAAAACACTGCACTGCATCCAGAGAGTTTTATTTTGCTTGCAAATAAGCTGGAAGGTCAGTAAAATATGTCGTACGTTAAATAAACTCCACACAGGCGGTACTCAAGGGCAAGGATTCAACCCGGGTTCCACATATAGTCCATCGGTTGGTTCAGCCTGGTGTTGAAGTGGCGATAAAAAAAAACAGTATATAAACCAGTATATAAATGTACTGGCTACCAGTACGTTGTTCGATTTTGCTTGCAATCTACACAATATAGCCAAAAGTATGTGGTATAACCTCCACATGGCTGTGCCTGCATGATAGTGCGGCTCTCCGGGAGACTCCGTCTCTAGCAGGTGAAAAGAAGTGGCAGACGACTGGCTATGTGTCAGAGGGGGCTTGTGATAGTCTAAAGGCTCTCCCCGGTCAAGGCAGGATTCTGCCATGGCTGTCTACATTATATAGCCAAAAGTATGTGGTTTGGCTTCCACATATCTGTGCCTGCATGATAGTGCGGCTCTCCGGGAGACTCCATCTCTAGCAGGTGAATAAAAGTGGCTGAGGACAGGATGTGTTTCAGAGGGAGCATGTGATAGTCTAAAGGCTTGTCTCCTTGGTCAAGGTAGGGGTCAGCCGAGGTTGTCTACATTATATAGCCAAAAGTATATGGACACCTGACGTTAAGCTTGTTGGGAAAACCATTTCTTGGAAACACCAGACCTCATACTTTTGGTCATACAGTGCAGGTAGGCTAGACAAGCTTAAACTCCAGAAGGTGCAGAAGGTGGATAAGCCAGATCTGATTCGTGTAAAGACTTAAACAAACAACTCCACAATTAACATGATTTACTTTATTACCTGTTATCACCAGGCCGCTAAATCTCCCCATAAAACACCAGTCAGTTAATAAAACACCAGTGCAACCAGTAAGCGGAACCATCTGGGACCAATCCGTCATGTCATCGTCTATGATTTAAAGAGTGAGAGAATTTTCTCCAGCTGACACAGAAATTTACCGGAAATATTCCAAACTGAGTCAGCGGCTCTGATTACTGCTCATTTTTGCCTCCTCGAGGGATTTATGAGCCCCTCCGGTGCTTCTGCGTCTGAAGTTTCCTTCCTGCAGGGCCGTGTCGTTACTCTCAGGTTATTAATCTGACAGCGGGACCGAAAATCAGCTTTCGACGTCATTTTATCATCTCAGCTCGAGGTTTAAAGGTCGTGCTGACGGCGAAGCGAACGGGGAGGTCGGAGGGGCGTCACTGACGGACGCTGAAGCGGGTCTCACATGTTAGTCCTGTCGTGACGGGTTCCTACATGACCACACCCCAAGATAAACTTCGATCTCTGAGCACTAATGTTTTTACTTTGTTTCTTACCATTTACTCATGTACCCTCATTAGGGTGCAATAATAAAGGCAATAATAAAGGCCTGGGTCACCATGAAGTCTTAAGTCTGAAGATCCTAAATAATCTGGAATTCCACCCATCGGTTAACTGAGCTACTGAGTTTCAAACTAGTTATTTTAATGAGGGTGGAATTTGATCCTTGACACGTCTCTTATGCTGTGTGTTTAAACTTTATGGCGTTATTATTGTTGCTAACAGCTGTAAAATATATAAAATGATGAGATGCTTCCAACTGCCAATGGGACTAATGATCGTAAGGTTCCCGATTGACCTGGTTTGACAGGTTGTGTGCAAAGGAACACTCAACCCAACTCAATACTTTTTGGGATGGATTAAACCAGGATTCCGAGCCAGGCCTTCTGCTCTCTTCCTGCATCAGTGCATCAATAACCCTCTGACTCTATTGACTGGATGGGCAAATGCCAACTGACACACAACCAAGTCTTGTAGAAAGGCTTCCAGAAGAGTGGATGCTGTTTAAGCTACAAAGGTAGGAGGAAGCGATTCAATAAAAAATGCACTCGGTTCTGGAATGGGACGTCCAACAAGCTCATGATCAGGCGTCCCAATACTTTACAGCATAATTACAACTGTATTAATGCTGTTACACAGTCAGCTGTACCAGGCTAGCAGAGACGTGGAAAGTCTCACACCTTCACTGTTTTGCAAGTTCATGTAGAAGTTCTGTGGTGTTCTGAAACCACGAGCTACCAAGGAACCGAAACCAGTCTGAGGTGAGAGACGGAAACAATTTAAAAATAACACCGTGTCTGCGCTCTCGCTACATAGGGGCTTTTTACATCGTCCTACACTCCCGAGAATAAGTCTTAGATCCCTTAAAATGCTCTGGCAGGGTCCTACTGAGGTGCCTTAATTCTAGGGCTCACTAGGTTTTCAGACAGACCCATTGTCTGACATTAGCCAAGCAGCAAACTTCAGAGAGCAAACGCGGCTCGACTGATCGGCCGTGACGTGAACCCATCTCGAGTGTCCGTATCCTGGTCTGATCGATGAGCATCCGAGCCGGCGAGATGCGATTATTATATGCTAAAACGTCCGTCAGGTCTCCGGCGTGAGTCAGGCAGCTGATCGATAAGTGTGTGTGTGTGTGTGTGGTAATAAAAGCCTTTTATCAGACTCTAATTAATAATTCATCTTGACGCTGGTGGATTTCAGTTATTGGGATCTGAACCTGGGGGGCGCGGCTCGACTCGACTCGGCCTGTGATTAATAATAATCTGCTCGTTATGACACAAACACAGACCTTCGTCAGTCCTGCGTCACATGTTGTCCCCCGACCACGAGCCTCTCGGAAATCCCAATACGCAAGGCTGTAAGAGCCTCCACTGTTCTGTGTCTGTGGGAATTTGTGCCCATTTAGTCACATTTCTGAGGCTGGACAATGCAGTACCACAAATCCCTTAAATGTGCTTAATAGGCTTGGTGCAGCATGACAGGGAACTAAAATGGGCCTTCCCTAAACTGTCTTTAATCACCACCAAGCATCCTACTGCTCGCCCACCACCACTGCTGAGATCTGGGTTTGAATCTGCACCCCTGTTCAAATTATCTTAGTAAAAGCATCGGCCACAGAATCACATAAGCATTCATATATTGTCTGTTTTATCCTGGTCAGGGTCACTGTGGGTCTGATTCAATATCAGGAAACACCCCGGACAGGTAGTCACACACAAATTCTAATAGCTCCAGTTGGCCTCACTGCATGTCTTTGGACTTGTTGGGGGAAACCAGAGCACCCGGAGGAAACCCACATGGAAACTCAGACCATTCCACCCGGGAATCGAACCCAAGACCTTCTTGCCAACCCAAACTGTAAACATAATTAAAAATAATAATAATAATAATGAAAGAAGAACATTATTTTTTTCATTCACTTCATTTCCAGTTCCCTCAGAATCACAGGGCGCTTTGCAGTAACACATAACACCCGACCAGCCAATAGCATCTCAGGGGATTCGAACCAGCGGTAACAATAAAAACCTCAGGCTTTTCTATTCTGGTCCTTGTGATTTTCCTAATGTAATTTACTCCCCACTGTCGCTCTCAGTCGAACCCTGGAGTTCACTGTGCGGCAGAAGCTCCTCCATTACTGAAACTATTAGCAGATAGCACTTAGTGCACTGGATCAGTGGTTCCCAAACTATTTACAGTCCACCTCCAGAGTTCCTCCTGCACTGGTGCATTCAGCTCATGAGGCACAATGGTAGGAACCTTGCTTGAGTTCTGGGGGTTCGAATCCCAGAAGGTGCATGGCGTAACGTAAACCTAGCTATTGGGGACGGGAACCTGTCGGTGCACCTTTAGTGCAGGTCCCAAGCCCAGGAAGGGCATCCGGCGTGTAAAGTGTGCCGAATTGGAACAGGAAGGATTGAATCTCGCTACTTAAGCACCTGAGGACCTTTTGCCTTCGATCTTTGGTGCTCGAGACCTTGGACGGCAAAAACCACTGACCCCCCAAAAAATACTAATAACTGAAGCTTTCTTATATTATGAGAACATATTATGAGAAGAACCAATTCATTTGAAGAGACAGTTATGTTTGGTAGAGTTGAAGGTAAAAGAGGAAGAGGATGGCCAGCAACAAGATAGAGGGATGCAATTAGAGGAACAGTGAACGAGCTATTAAGAAGCCTAAAGACCCAAACAGAAGACCGGATGTTCTGGAGAAACATCTCAACCTACTACCTACCCCATGAATTAATCAAGCGCTCTGGATTGCTAATTCGTAATCAATACACTTGATTGATCCTCACACAGACCAGGTTTGTTTAGACCCCAAACCATATTTCATATTTCCAGTCACATGATTCTTCTGTGGGCTGTGGGTCCTCAGGCCACCATCCTAAATGAGCCACCGGGAGCCGACATTTCTACACCATACTTCAACACAATTCCTTGACGAGCTAATCGATCCAGCCATCGGGTGTTTGCTCAGAACCTCTGAAATGGCTCCATCTGTAACTGATATCTACCCCCAATAAGACAAACATGTCCTGTCACTTTCTTTTTTCACCCTGAGGTTCAGTTCAAATGATCTACAAGCTAGTTCTATCAAATGACCCAGCTGTATCATTCCTCCTCCGCTGCAGACCCCTACCCTGACATACGCCTAATAACTGACACTGGTGCGGATGCCAAGCTCTTCTTTTTACCTTGCCAGTGTGTTTGTAATGTGTATGTACAGTCATGCACTGATCTCCATTATTCACCATCTCTGTGCGGGTGCCTTCGACCAGCCAGAAGAACAGCCACAAGAATAGTGTCCCTGTAGGTGCCCAGTTGGTCAGCAACACAGCTAAAATTCGACCTCTGTTAGAGGCTGTTGAATGAAGGACCCCATTAGAAGGTGGTATTTAGTTGCTTATTTTACATTTTCTGCATTTAGTGGACACTTTTATTTATCCACAGTACTGTGATAGCAAATTGTCTGAGCAATTGAAGGTTAAGGGCCTTGCTTAGGAGCCCAACAGTGGCAACCTGGCAGTGGTAGGGCTTGAGCCAGTGACCTTTCAAGTGACCTTTCACTAGACTACAACTGTCTATTTAGTCAAGGCTTTAGATTTGCACTTGGTCCACCACACTTAAGCGTTTTCAATTCACCTGAGTCCTGAAGTCTAGTTAAAATATGATCTGCTGCTCCATTATAGAGTCTAGGTGGTATCACTGGTGTCGATTCAATGTTCTTTCTAATGCTCAGAACTTTTTCTCACGTCTGGCCTTGAAGTTCAGTACAGAAAGTTATCTGAAGGTCATGGGTACGATGAGACTCTGCTGGGAGGTGACACGACCCTTAAACGAGTCGAGGCCTTCATCATAAAAGTCTGGGTTCGGTTATAATTAACGCTCCCCTGGAGAGTTCTCTTCTCCAGCTTAGACTCAAAGCTTGGTTTAAATATCGATCTACAGTGCCGGAGGCAGTGTGCTCAATCGCTTTACAGGGAGGCGCCATTCTGGACTTTTATCGTGAACGTTTCATTGATGAGCTGATCAGTCGTGCCGTTGGGTTTCCTCCTGGGTTGATATTTGACCCAATATGCAAAATGTCCTCTCACATGAACATTAACTTTCTGTATCTGAACCCTTGGGGTCTGGTTCAAACGATCTACTTTTCCATTCTGAAGTCTACTAAAAGGTTCACCAATGGAATGATATTCTTTCATAAATATTCTAATAATCGTTGCAGACTTTGAGTTTTAATTTAGCTAAGTCTTGAGGTCTAGTTTAAAAGGTTTCTACTGGCTGCCAGACGCTGTTCCATTACATGGTCCTCATGGTTGGTCAGAGACAATCGCTCATCTATTGCTGCTGTTTGAGTCCGTCATCTTCTATACCTTCATAAGTAGTCACAGGACGCTGCCCACGGGGCAGAGCGCTGCTGTGTCTGATCCACTCATACCAGCACAACACACACTAACACACCACCACCATGTCAGTGTCACTGCAGTGCTGAGAATCATCCACCACCTAAATAATACCTGCTCTGTGGTGGTCCTGACCATTGAAGAACAGCATGAAAGGGGGTAACAAAGCATGCAGAGAAACAGATGGACTACAGTCAGTAATTGTAGAACTACAAAGACCCTTCTGTAAGCTAATGAACTGTTCAATCTTTCAGTGTGACGTTCTTTTTGACATACACTAAAATTATCCATCTAACTTAGCTCTGATGATTAGATTAGTATAAAATGAGCTCTGAAGACGAGTAACAAAGCTACAGTGTGTGGTTTTGAGGGTGTGACCGTATTTTGAAACACCTTTACCGCTGCAATGCTTCCAGTTGTACTTAATATTCCCCTTTCATACCTACCTGGCCTAAATTCAAAGTCAGGCTCCAATGATCTACTGCTGACGCTGTTTTATTATGCGGTCCGTCGAGAGCTGACACTTCTGAACGCTACCAGAACACAAGTCTTTAATGCAGAGCTTCTCATCCTGCATCATCTGGGTTATTTGTGGACTGCGACACGTGGCGCTGTGGCCCTCGGCTCTATACTGAAGAGCTATTATTTCTATATATTGACTTTTGTAGATCTGGCATGCCTTCTGGTTTCAGAGTAGTCTTGTGGTTTAGGTGGTGGACTAGAGGTCAGAAGATCGCTGGTTCAACCCCCAGCACTGCCAAGCTGTCAGCGTTTGAGCAAGACTCTTAAGTCTTAATTGCTTTCATGGTATCAGCTGCAGCTTTAAATGCTTTGGATTTTCTTGGCGCCTGCTAAACGTCATAAATAAATGACATAAATAAGTCAAAATCCTAAGACTCCATCAACATCTGACGTACCTCTGGGGTTACATGTACCACTGCTCTGTAACTGGACGTCTCTGGTTTTAGTCAGGACGATTGGTGGTACTCTGTACGTCCCAAATGGTCCCGGTGGTCATCTCTAATCGCTCCTCATTTTGATGGTTTTGGTTCAGTTAAAAGGATCTAAAGACTCGGAAATGGCGTTTAGTGGACGAGAACACAAGCCATTAATGAGCTGAGTGATTCTGCACTCTGAGCTCTCGAAGGTCTAAAACCGATTATATTTCCCCCCAATCTTAGGACGAACGTTTCAGCCTGGGTTTAAATAAGTTTAAGATTATTTGTGATCAAATCTGTGGTAAACTATATCACCGCAGTAGCTTCTATTTATTCCACCTTAATATGATAAAACTTTCCATTCCGCACACGCTGCACAACCTGAACTTTAATATCTACCCTGAGGTTGAATGTGAAGATAACGGGTAAGTCCAGGTTCCTGAATGTGACATTTGAAATCTGATTTAGTAGCAATATGTCTCAGTATCTACGGTGCCTATAGAAAATGTACAAGTCGCTTCTGTAAAAAAAAGTCACTTTTTCACTTACAGCCTCTTACAAAACTCACAAAAAAACCCTCGAGAACTGGAAAATAATTAAAAATAAAAAACTAGAATGACTTGGTACTTGGTAGAGACACCTTATGCTTCAATTCCAGCGTCAGTCCTACCAGATTTGCACACCTAGATTGGGGAGTATGTGTCCGTTCTCCCTAGCAGAATTGTCCTAGAATAGCCAAATTCCTTGGTGACCACCAATGCACCGCTTTCTTTAAGTCCATCCATGCATCTTCTATCAGATTTAGGGTCAGTCAGGGCTCAGGCTTGGCCACTAAAGATCACAGCTTAGTTTTTTCTGCAGTGTGTTTAAGATCATTCTTAAGAATGTGAACGTACTTGGCAGCATCCATTCCCCCTTCAATCCTGACTAACTGTTGAGTTCCTTCCTGCTGAGGAGAAACATCCCCATAACATGATGCTGCCACCACCATGCTTCACAGTATGTATGGTGTATTTTCGGTAGGTTGCTGTTTGGTTTTCTCCAAACGTACCGCTTGAAGTTCAATCTTAGTCTCATGATTGGCGCCCTTTTGAGAGCACCTTTCCAACCATTGTGAATTGTGCTACCATGCACTATTAGCTGGTTTTAGTCTTAAGTAATCAACAACTGATGTCAGGTGGGGGTCAGTTTAACCATTCTCGTCCACCTGACGGCAGGTGAGCACATTTCAGCATGGCGCCATTGTTGGGTAACGTGCTGCACCAACACGCCAAGTGGGTGTGGAATTTAGTCTCAATTAAATTTCATAAAAGAATCAGATATCTCGTGCTGTGGTACTGATGGTGTAAGAGATCTCCATCTACGCTAGTAATTAAAGTATCAACTTTCAATGGATGGGAATGAATTTAACCGCCAACAATGATGTTGGTTGTCTGCTAATTGGTTATTAATTAACTACATTAAAAATACATCTACATATAGACCATAGTGGTCTTAGATCTTAGTTCATAGTGGCCATTTGCTCTTATGTAGATCATTAAAGCCTCATGAAACCACTGTGATTCCATAATTCTGGTTCACTGCGGTACTTTATGGTATCTATTACCTCTAAAATGTATTGTTTACACCGATATTACTTCCACATTGGAAGCACCGATATTACTTCCTTACTGGAGTTTTGACGCAGTCTGGTTCAAGTCGAGTTGATGTTGACGTCAAATTACTACGTGTGCTGTGTGGGTGGGCTAGAACCAGTTCCAGTTTCCTCGTACAGCCTCCTGGGAAATGACATTTTTGTGTACAGCACTTATGCGCCGATGCACATGCACAGAGGATTTTCAGACCGAAATCCGATCTGCAGACAACCTACACGGTGCTGACTCAAAACTACATCAGACTTGTGCGATTATTAATTCCCTGGTAGAGGACGGAGGTGATTTCCATCGTCTCTTGAGCATCACTGCTGGGTTTCTGTGTGTGATTTGTAAAACTGAAAGTGCTGTGTGGGGAAAATAAACATTTTTAGCTCTGTTTTAAATCAGGGTTTCCTTGTAAGGAAATCTAATCAAGGTTTTAGTCGTTCGCTTGGTTCTCGTATGACACAATCAAACAGAGATATAAACAGTATCACAACCACATTGGCTTTTCCCTTTCTCGCCAACAGCGATAAGGAAATCGTGTTTTTGGCCTTCAGAGGAGTTTATAAAGCGTTTAGATCTTGTGATTTCTCTGCCTTGAGAATTCCCAATATCGACTCTTCTTGGCGTGAATGGATCAGTAACACTGAGGATGATCAACTCCAGTGATTACACTCCAGTGATTTCTCCACAATGTAGTTTCGCTAAACGCCCACGTCTGGCTACTGGTGACAAGTACGTTCCTCTGTGGAGTCTGAAACGTTCACTGGATGTGTTTACGAGGTACAAACTTTGTGGTCGAGTCTGTGCCATAAATCTCGTCCATGCTGGACCGTAAAAGCCGACGAGACACGTAACTCAATTACAAACAAACAAATGTGCTGAACGTACGATGATGGAAACAGGAAGTGTGTGATGGAAGTGAACCATTTTCACCGAGTATGACTAAGTATTAATGAGATTTACGATGGACGCCAGGTTGTAATCACTTCCTACGCACTTCCTACTGTCATTTAGGATGTTTTTATTTGTTTACACAAATCGTTTGCAGTCGCGACAGCATGCTTTTAGCTTTATAAACCATTCGTAATACGTTTTGATTTACAAAATCACTGAAAGGGGGGCAAGTCAAATGAGCTTTCAAAACAAGCCAGGGACCCAATTAGAGTTATTCCAAGATCACAATATGACTGAACATCTGTAGACCTGTCCATGAGATTCTTATTCATCCTATTCCAAAATCATGAGCACTTCTATGGAATTCCTCGACTCCTCTGTGGAGAGTTGTAGGAATTTGTTTCCTTTCAGTCAAACAGAGCTGCCACCAAAGTCATAAGTGTGATATATTTAATTATTCTCTCGTCATTGTGCTTAGGAAGAGTTTTGCAGCCCCAAATGCCTCTAAACCAGAGACCGAGCCCACTACTCCAGCACTAACAAACAGCCCTCACAGCGAAGGGAATGGGTCATGTCTCAGCAACGTCTCCTATATCAAACCTTCCTTTTGTCTCCAGAAATATCAGGCCCTACAATGCGATGATAATCACCCATGACTGCACCCACAACGTCCAAAAGTAACATTTAGTCTCTTATCTTATAAATCATTTTATTTTTTACCCATATAATATCTGTTTATGTAATCTAATTCCTCCAAATATACTCCAGGCCACCCAAAGAGGATGGGTCCCTGCTGAGTCTGGTTTCTTTCCATGTTTCTTCCTTGAAATATTGAGGGTTTTGAGATTTTCCTTGGCACTGATGCCTCCAGCTTGCTCATTAGAGGTTTTTGGTCCTAGAATCTTGAACATAATTTGCTTTGAGACAATGTCCACTAAGAAAAGCTTTACACAAACAAACTTATATTTGAAGTAGCAACTGGTAACTACAACTAGCTGGTGCTACTAAGTGTACAAGCTCTAGCTCAGTGGCACTATAATGGACCTTTGACCGTTATGGGTTTTTGGGTTGGGGTGTATGTAAACTCTTACCATTAAAGGCAGGCTGCATATGACAAATATGGCTGTCATGAAGATTAATAGAATCAGGTACTCCATCTCCTCTGAGAGTGAAAAGTGTCTTCTGTCCTTGCGGTTCCTCATGACCACGGCTCCACAGTTAACCGTTCGCCTCCGGTACATCAACACCAGGTGATAAGCCACAAAGCAGTTGCATGCCACCACAGACACCACCATAAGCAGAATGACCGTGGCGTACACGTTGGCGAACACCCGGTGCTTGCTCTTGCTGGGGTTCATGTCGATAAAACACCATGTACCAGGACAGTACTGTACGTAGCTGCCGATATCAAAAAACGGCATGAAGCAAAACAGTGCACATAATGCGTAGATGCATGGGATGGTGACATAACCGCAGCGCAGGCTCACATGACGCCCGTACAGGTAAGGGAATCCAATAGAGAGGTAGCGCTCAAGGGCCATGGCGAGCAGTAGGGACAGTGTGACCAGGCTGAAAAAGGTCATAGCAAAACCAAAGTACTGACAAGCAGCGTTGCTCATGCCGAACAGTGTAGTGTCGAGAGCATGTGCTGCCTGGACAAGTGGACTTATCATGCACGTCCCCGCCAAATCAGTCAACACCAGTGCGGTCACAAGTACATGGAACAAGGAGCGACGCTGGTGCTGCTCGTGCTGCTTGCGACTCCTCTCTTTTCGGCGCCGGACCTCCAGCAGCAGGAGCGCGGTCAGGTTCCCGAGCACGCCCAGGGCAAACATGAGCGCGCTGACCACTGGGCTAGCACTCCCCTCAACGATCAGACTGTTCCGGCAAGATCCATTCTGAAGACTCTCAGTAACGTTAGACATTACTTCATTTATAGATTCAGCAGCTGGAACGTGAAAGAGTTAAATTCAGTCATTACAATTCACTTCATCCATTAAAATTTGCAGTCAGTTAGAATTTTAAAGTGTCACATGAACAATCTGACCAGTTGTCAGCATGGTGATGGTGAAACCTTCAGGTCTTTCACCAACAGTTATGGTGTTTTACTTGTATTAATTAATTAAAATAAATTTACAATAATTCCACAGCTTCTTAAAAGGTGTCAGTTTTTCCAGTTTGTTAGTGGAACTTAAAAATGAATCCAGTAATAGAGTTTAGTCAGAGAGAATTCAGTTAAATTCCAGTTATCCAAGAAACTTCTTCCGTTAACAGTTTGAAATGATCCGTTAGGATTTAAATTGATCCGTTACAGTTTGAATTTATCCTTTGAAGTTTGAATTTATCCGTTAGCGTTCGAATGTGTCCGTTACAGTTTGAAATTCAAATTCAAAAGTGTCTCGCGGAGGAAAATCCGTTAAATTCGTCTGGATGGAATCGGTGAATTTTTAAGCTCCATTAACTGAAATAACGACGATCTTCGTCCTGAAATATTAATATTAATACTGATAATTATTCCAATAATTAATCAAAACAATTCCACAATCGTTCCGGTAAAGTAAGAGAATCAGAAGGAGGTTTTAAAGAAACTCCTGAAGTCAGAAACTATAAACTGAAGACTGAATATAACTGAATATTGTCCTCGGTATGTAAAACAGAACCGAACACACCAATAAATTCTCTCTCGGTTCACTATACAGGCGGAACTTCCGAGAAAAGCTCGATTCTCCGGTGGTTTTATCCATCATATTTAATAACTCATATATAATCCATCATAATACAGTGATGACGTTCCCACGCTGAGCTGCACGCGCTCTCTGCTGTTGAACGAGCTGCGCGCTGTCACTGGATTGCTGGGTTGCCAGATTGGAATGACCGATCAAATCCCCCAATCACAGATTCAACCGGGGGACTGTCCAAACTTTTTTTTTTGTCAAATCAAATGAACCCTAAACTACGGCGGCGTATTAGGGCCACTTTAAAAATATATAGATTTTTTTAAGTTTTGATTTTGAGAATAAAGTCAAAACATTACGAGATTAAAGTCGAAATAAATACGAGATTAAAGTCGAAATAAATACGAGATTAAAGTCAAAATAAATACGAGATTAAAGTCGAAATAAATACGAGATTAAAGTCGAAATAAATACGAGATTAAAGTCGAAATAATTACGAGATTAAAGTCAAAATAATTACGAGATTAAAGTCAAAATAATTACAAGATTAAAGTCGAAATATTATGGTCATAGCAACCTCCTTGTGTTAAAATGAGGGATGTTCATGATTTGTACTTTTATATATCGGTTTCACAAATAAAGAAATCCACAATCTCCTGCACATCAGCACCAGCGCGTTATTAGTATACAGACAGTGAAACGGCTTTGCAATAAACTGGGTTTATTTAGAAGAACGTCGCCACCGGTGCGCTCGGCGTCTGCGTCGTCGCCAGTACTTCAACCGAGCCTTATGGACTCGTACGATAAACTAAAGCCACATGGCATCGCTATAAACGGTTGCACTGACGGGTTTAGTCATCATGTCATGTGGATGGAAGTGTACAATACAGACAGCCACCCAAAAATAATCACGGGTTACTGGATAACCACAGTAACGTGCAGTGGAGGCCGATCCAGGTACTGAGACCCGAGCTTCTCTGAACTGACAAGCCTGCGACGGCTGCTCACTGTTTGGCCGTAATATTTCCACTTTATTCTCATAATATTTCGACTTTAATCTCGAAATAATTTCGACTTTAATCTCGAAATAATTTCGACTTTGTTCTCATAATATTTCGACTTTGTTCTCATAATATTTCGACTTTATTCTCATAATATTTCGACTTTAATCTCAAAATAATTTCGACTTTATTCTCATAATATTTCGACTTTAATCTTGAAATTGAAACTGATACGACTTTATTCTCGAAATTAAAACTTAAAAATATTTCTTACAGTGGCCCTAATATGCCGTCGTACTAAGCTGACAATGGATCCACTTTGTCTTTTTTGGGAGTCCCATAAACGGAAGCTTTTGTGTTCACTGGAAGTTATTCTGTTGAAGTGGATTTCTGACAGACCCCCAACACTTTCTGACTGGCATAGAGTCATTTTAGATTTTTTGCCAATGGAATATTTAACATACTGAGCTAGAATCTGGGCTGGTGATAGAATCCCAAGAATATTCTTAGAAAGAATAATAAAGAGGGGTTAGGAACTTGGAGTTACCCTCTGATCACCAGTTATTATATGGGGGCATGTTATACTGGAGATGCGACCAAGTTTGTATTACAAAGACTTAAGTTTGGGGCTTGTATATTTGTATTTACTTTATTTTATTTATTTATTTATGTATCATGTACTGGCCAACACTACTCTTGTCCCTGTCTCGTCTCCCTTAATTACTTGTTTTTTTGTATTGATTGTTTTGTTGTTTTTCTGCACTGTGTATATTTTATTGTCCTGCACTTTTTGTTCTCTGTTGCACCCTGGTCCTGGTCCTGGTCCTGGTCCTGGTGAAACGTTGTTTCGTTTCAATATGTACCTGTATAGAGCTGAAATGTCATTTAAATCCTCTCTTAAACTCTTGAGAAACAAAAATTGAATACAGTATGGAGGACTGTTTGGATATTGTATATAACATAACATTTCAAGTAGAGACTATAAACTATAACTATAAACTATAAATACTAATTAATAACATTTTGCCAATCATAGCTTTGAAACGTCTACAATAACAAAATACTTTGTTTGTGCAGCATTTGTCTTCACTTGTCTTTGATTTCCATGGTCCCTTCAGTGGCATCCTGATCCACAGGGGTCCAATATAAGAAGCAGAAAGGAATCTTTTAATAAATAAACAACCTTAACTGTTTTAAATTGGTGGTATGAGTTGGAACGCTGTTGGATATTTTCTATTCTTTTTTTAACTGCCAGTTTAAACAGTATGTACCCGAATTATCAAAACGTGAAATAGTGGCTGGATATGTTATTCAGAATGTATTATTCTGAATAACTATGTTGTTTATAATAAATTATAACGTTTTAAAAGAACTTCGGTGTCACCACTAGGTTCCATGTGGAGCCACGATCTAAGACTTTTTGCTGTTGTATTGCTGCCTCCTAGCGGTGAGTCACTTTAACTGCACCTCAGAATTTCTGCTCCATTTTAAAGCTTTACAGATTTAATCTTTAGGTTTATTTAGCCACCGTGCACAGTGAGGAGGATGGTTAAGCAGCAAAAAATCACCCACTGATTATGGTTATCGCTTTTCTAACAGCTGTCTGGTTATATTTCATGGTTATAAATATTACACAGTACTTGACTGTTTCCATCTTGGAAGAGATTCACATTCTGTAAACTAGTTTCAGTGAGAATCTGAGAGTCTAATGAAGCTCCAGTGAATTCCTCAAGTATGTACTTCCTCTGTTCAGTCCTCCTCTGTCCTGCTGGCTCACATTTCATCTCTCCAGCCTGAGCCCTGTTTGCTCTCATTATCTCTCTGAATGCCATACTTAACCTCCAGAGGCGATGATGTCCAGCAGTCCTGGTTCCCACACTGAGAGCACATTATCAAGCCAGATCTAGTCAGTGGTCAGTCTAATAAACATACACAAATGTAACTGGAGAGGACGAGTCAAGGAATTTCTAACCAGTGTAGAACGTTTGTGTTAAGATGAAGCTACAGTGTATCACAAAAGTGAGTACACCCCTCACATTTCTGCAAATATTTCATTATATCTTTTCATGGCACAACACTATAGACATGAAACTTGGATATAACTTAGAGTAGTCAGTGTAAAACTTGTATAGCAGTGTAGATTTACTGTCTTCTGAAAATAACTCAACACACAGCCATTAATGTCTAAATAGCTGCAACATAAGTGAGTACACCCCACAGTGAACATGTCCAAATTGTGCCCAAATGTGTCGTTGTCCCTCCCTGGTGTCATGTGTCAAGGTCCCAGGTGTAAATGGGGAGCAGGGCTGTTAAATTTGGTGTTTTGGGTACAATTCTCTCATACTGGCCACTGGATATTCAACATGGCACCTCATGGCAAAGAACTCTCTGAGGATGTGAGAAATAGAATTGTTGCTCTCCACAAAGATGGCCTGGGCTATAAGAAGATTGCTAACACCCTGAAACTGAGCTACAGCATGGTGGCCAAGGTCATAAAGCGGTTTTCCAGGACAGGTTCCACTCGGAACAGGCTTCGCCAGGGTCGACCAAAGAAGTTGAGTCCACGTGTTCGGCGTCATATCCAGAGGTTGGCTTTAAAAAATAGACACATGAGTGCTGCCAGCATTGCTGCAGAGGTTGAAGACGTGGGAGGTCAGCCTGTCAGTGCTCAGACCATACGCCGCACACTGCATCAACTCGGTCTGCATGGTCGTCATCCCAGAAGGAAGCTGACACACAAGAAAGCCCGCAAACAGTTTGCTGAAGACAAGCAGTCCAAGAACATGGATTACTGGAATGCCCTGTGGTGTGACGAGACCAAGATAAACTCGTTTGGCTCAGATGGTGTCCAGCATGTGTGGCGGCGCCCTGGTGAGAAGTACCAAGACAACTGTATCTTGCCTACAGTCAAGCATGGTGGTGGTAGCATCATGGTCTTGGGCTGCATGAGTGTTGCTGGCACTGGGGAGCTGCAGTTCATTGAGGGAAACATGAATTCCAACATGTACTGTGACATTCTGAAACAGAGCATGATCCCCTCCCTTCGAAAACTGGGCCTCATGGCAGTTTTCCAACAGGATAACGACCCCAAACACAACCTCCAAGATGACAACTGCCTTGCTGAGGAAGCTGAAGGTAAAGGTGATGGACTAAACCCAATTGAGCACCTGTGGCGCATCCTCAAGTGGAAGGTGGAGGAGTTCAAGGTGTCTAACATCCACCAGCTCCGTGATGTCATCATGGAGGAGTGGAAGAGGATTCCAGTAGCAACCTGTGCAGCTCTGGTGAATTCCATGCCCAGAAGGGTTAAGGCAGTGCTGGATAATAATGGTGGTCACACAAAATATTGACACTTTGGGCACAATTTGGACATGTTCACTGTGGGGTGTACTCACTTATGTTGCAGCTATTTAGACATTAATGGCTGTGTGTTGAGTTATTTTCAGAAGACAGTAAATCTACACTGCTATACAAGCTGTACACTGACTACTCTAAGTTATATCCAAGTTTCATGTCTATAGTGTTGACCCATGAAAAGATATAATGAAATATTTGCAGAAATGTGAGAGGTGTACTCACTTTTGTGATACACTGTACATGTTAGTGAGTGTGTGATATACTGTATATGTAACAGCAGAACAGAATGTGATATCTGCTACTCACACTTCTCCCATGAGTGCATGGTTCTGAGGGCTGGATGAGACAGGATACTGTTCTCAGTTCTGCATTCTGATAAACAAACAGCAGCCTGGGTAATTTTCACTGCATGGACAAATGTAATGTGTACCACTTCCCAGACCTGCTCGAACAGCAATGGCCCGTCCCTAAACTGTTTATGCAAACCTGGAAGCATGTCATTTCCTTTCAGTAATCGATTTATTACAGGTGAGAGAGTGAGAGGAATTTTGTGTTTTCGCCTTTATTACATAATTGTGACTTTTTAATTACAAGAGGAAAATGAGGGGAACGTTTATTATGTGACATAAATGAACCACATGGTGGCAGCACAAGCACAAGATTATTATTATTATTATTATTATTATTATTATTATTATAACAGATTTACTTTATTATTGTTATTATTATTATCGTCATTTGTGTTATTATTAATGTTTATATTATTATTGTTATTATTACATTTTTGATATACTTTATTATTATTATTATTATTATAGATTTACTTTATTATCGTTATCATTACTTTATCATCGTTATTATTATATTATTATTATTAATATTAGTAAACTTTATTATTATTATTATTATTACTATTATACTTTATTATTATTATTATTATACTTTATTATTAATATTATTATACTTTATTATTAATATTAATAAACTTTATTATTATTATACTTTATTATTATTATTATTATACTTTATTATTATTATCATTATTATTAATAAACTTTATTATTATTATTATTAAACTTTATTATTATTATTATATTAATATTATACCTTTTATTATTATTATTATTATTATTATTATAATTATTATTATTATTATTATTATCATCCAAACCTTTGCTTAAGACTGAAATTATATGGCGCTCAAGAGGCACAGCGGTCAATTATGCTTACCCACAACCACTGAGATCTGGGTTCAAATCTCAGCTTTGCTATCAGCCAGCCAAACATCTACACAGACATTATTTACTGTGTCAGAACGGGTGTGGTTAAAGCCCTGAAATAGATTGGCGCCTTGTCCAGAGTTTCTCTGTTGAACCGGACCTGTGGGACCCTGACCAGGATGAAGCGGTTGATGTAAATAATAAATAAATGTAATTATATGACAGGAGGTTTGTTCTGTGTCTCAGTGAGGCTTTGCAGGTCCAGGGGCCCCTACACATACATACACATACATACATTTACATGTACAGCACTAGAAGGTGATTTGTGGCTCGGTTATGGTTCACGGCCCGGCGGTGGAGAAGCCCTGCTGTCAGCCCACGTGTATTAAACCCAGAAGAAACCACTCCACTGTTCTGGTATTAGTGATTATACTGTTTATCAGTAGCAGACGTTTTAACATGCACATACACAGTGTTAGTTCATTCTCACTAGGTGTGAATCTTCATAAGCATGGAGTGATCCTGCCACAACAAGGTGTGAACTTCTCATCTCTCGGTTAATTGAGTTTGCATCTGTGGGCCAATACACGTCTCCTAAATAAAGGGGGCGGCATATGTGCACATCAGGAGAACTGTGACCTCTACCACCAAGAATCAGCAAGATTAATTCATAATATATAATAAAATGTATGTGAGGAGTGTACCAGTGTGTATAAAGCAAGGTCCATCAAGACATGGGGTGGGCAGGTTGGTGTAGAGAAACCTCAGAGATCCAGACAGAGTTTTCAACCCTACTAAACACGTTTGGGATGAATTGGAATGCTAATTGTGAGCCAGACTAACATTTAACTGCATGGAAATCCTGTGAAAAAACTTTGACACCACTGGTGCCAATGGTTTTAAAATGAAAAGTCCAACAAGCTCCCGGTGAGGTGTCCACATTCTTTTGACCATATGGTGCTCCATAGATTTACAGCTGTAAGGACCGTGGCTTGATCCTCACATCTGCTTTCTGATAAGTGAAGCGTCAGATCCTCCCCAAAACGCCCTGAGCAGCGTGTGAAGTGTCATGAACCACCACCATGTGATGAACCGCCACTCTGCCTAGTGTTTCCAGGCTCTGGACCCAGGGTGACCCTGATCAGGGAGAAGCTAAATAGAAATTCTCCTAGAAGCTCCACTGCCCTGCAGAACTTCTCCTGCTACCAACACCTGATCCAGCTTAGGTGAGGAACCAAACGTCTCCTGAACGTTGGATCACCTGGATCAGGTGTCTTGGTAGCAGGTAAAATATGTGGAGCCTATGTGGCTGTGGAGCCTCCAGGACTGGACCTGTAAAGTTCTGCTTCCCTTTATGGACCAAGAAGCTTGAGTGGAAATGTTCATGAGAAGGACCAAGAGGTCAGCTGGGAACAGGGAGCAGAAAGGTTGAACAACAGACTGTTGCCAAATATGGTCTTCGGAAGAATGTCTCAGCCAATCAGAGCCTGGTAACGTAAAAGCCTGCCTATTTCATCTGGGTTGCCAGATTGTCTAAATCATCACAAGGTTTTGATGCGCACATTTCTACACTTGAGCTGATTTGAGGGTTAAGAACCTTTGCTCAGGGGACCAACAGAGACCATTTGGTTGTAGCCTCAACAAATTAAGTAGGGACTGAACCGGCAACCTTCTGATCACTAGTCCAATTCTTTAACTACCTTTTTTAGTTATCCCAAAATTTGACTCTTGACAGAAGGCTTGGCTCTTCAGAAGATACAGACTCATAAATTAGACCCACAATGTCCTGTAGAGCAAGAGATCCTTGACCAGCGATCGTTGGCCACTTTAGGGTCCTAATGCTAGATAGTATTAAGGTCACAGTGTTCCATACCTCGACTCCCCAAAAGAGAAGGATAAAAGTAGCTTCATTGGACACTGACCAGACCAGGATCTTCTCCAGATGCCAGAGGAACACCTCCGTGACAAATGCCAACCTCTAGTGTGCCCCGGATATGAGAAAGGTTGGCGCTGACCATTTGACCGAGATGCTAGACTGATGTCTACCATACAACAATGCAAACGAAGTGAAATATCCCTCGTCCACCATAGCAGTCCCATTGGTGGGATGGTCATTGCTGGACACTTGAACTTTGGACACTTGCAAGGTTTTGGAGGATTTTTTTGAGATCTCAATTATCCCAATTTAAGGGAAACTCAGAGTGTATGTGGTTAAACGTTCTGTATGTTTTTGTTTGGAAAAATACCAAGCAAACTAAAAATCCAGATGTATCAAATATGCTACAGAACAAAACTCTTATGTGCTACAGCAGGTATATGGTGGTTCTCAACCTTCACTTGAGTAAAATATAACATAAATAAATGCTGTAGACCTGTTCTTTCTATACATTTATGCAAGTTTGACTGGATTTCGTGATTTTGGTCACATTTCAAGTCCACTGTAGCCCAGCCGAGAGAGAACTTGAGCACCACCAATTATCTAAACGCTCCTCTTGGTCCGCCTTCAGCCCAGCCCAGTGTGATGGAAATCCCACCAATCTGGCAACCACGACGAGCTCAAATTCCTATAGTTTTATCTGCATCTCGGTCATTTACTCGTTCACTCATACAGAGTTCCTGCAGTGCTGAGGTCTCCATGTGGAACCGTTCCTGATACACTTGAACCATGTGGAACAAACCTGTGCTGCTGTTATTACAGCTCTGCTCCATAGTGTCCGAGCTCCAGGCCATAGAGAGGTCAGAACTCTTCCCTTATGGAACCCTGAATGGAGACCAGACCCTGCAGGAGGGAGATGATGAGACGTCCAAGGTGATGGCACTGACCAAACCCATGCGCTTCTTCGAGACCAGCTTCACCAACTTATACGTGAGTACAACTGATGGTTCATTCTTCTCTTCCTATAGTGATTGATTTTAGTGCATGTGTGTTTGGTCAGTAGACTGGACTGTACATGGACATTTCTTTAGGTTACAGTGAACTTCAGTGGTCAGTTTTAATCCTGTATTAAGCTCCCAGTGTTTAGACTTGAGAGTTAGATGTTAAAATATCTCATCTCATAATATTCGCACTTTATGCTTTAAAATCTATTAATTAAATATATTAAACAGGTAAAAACCACGACTGTTTTGTGTGAGAACCCGTGAGGACCTGTGATGTACCTGCTATTTTATATACTATAGTTTGTTTATGTTTGTTTATGTAGTTACTCGTTACACAAGATTCATCAATTAACAAGTTTTAACGTCAAACACAGTCATGGACAGTTTAGGCTCCAGTTCATCTCACTTGCACTGTGGGAGGAAACCGGAGCTCCCGTGGGAAACCCACGTATGTGTAAATGCACCCGTATACATTGCAGTAGATGATAAAACTAATTAAGCTCCATCAACTGCATTCACGAATTAAACTTCGGGTCGTGTTCCAAACCGAATTAAACCCTCTAAGTAGGGAGTATTACACACTCCAAGATCTTCAACCAGGAGAGTACAGACTGTTATAGCTGCAACACTAAGGTGGGGAAGGGTGGGGGGATGGCAGATTTATGTATATTAATGAGTTGATGGAGTTGAACTCAAACTGCTCACGTTTCTCTTCAATAAGCACCAAGCAGCTTTTATTTGACTTTTTACTGTATTAACAAAAATAAAAAGCACTTTTTTATAACTGTGGAGTCTCCAGAAATATCCTGGTGAAAAAAGTATAAAAGTAGATTTTATTACATGTATACATGTACACAGTAATAATGAAACTGGAACATAAGCATCGGTGCCCAGCTGTACAAACTCTGTCTTCTGGCTGAACGGGCACAAATTCCCATACACAGACACACTCCAAAGTGTTGGGGGGTGTCCGACAAGCTCATGGTCAGGTGTCCAGATACTTTTGGCCATGTAGTGTATATGCATGTACACTATACATACAAGCATGTGGCCTGAACATAAATCAGAGATCAATCGTGCTGAACACCTTTAGGAACAACAAGAGCATCAGTTGGCTTCCAGGCTTTCTAGTCTGACAGAAATTCCCACAGACACACTCCAAAATCTTCACCCAGGAGAGTACAGACTGTTATAGCTGCAAAACTAATGTGGTGGTTGTGGGGGGGGGGGGGGGGGGGGCAGACGTATATATGTTAATGCCTAAGGTTTGGAATGAGACTTCCAACGAGGAGGAAATGATGACTTTTGATAAGTGTATCTCCAGATTACATGCCAGTAGGTGGATTAGCTCTTCCAGATTGACCCTAATTTCTCCTGTCGTTCCAGGTGGCCACCAATGGCATCATCTCGCTGCAGGACCTCCCCATGGAAAAGCAGTACGTGGACGACGGCTTTCCCACCGAGTTCCCGGTCATCGCGCCCTTCCTCGCCGACATCGACACCAGTAACGGACGAGGCGCCATCTACTACCGGCAGACCGAGTCTCCCGGCGTGCTGAACCGCATCGCCGACGTGGTCCGGAGAGGGTTCGCGGGGACGCAGTTCACCCCGACGCGCGCCATCATCACCACCTGGGAGAACGTGGGGGCCTACGAGGAGGCCACGCGCCACGCCGAATCACCCGCACGGGTAAGAGAGAACCCTCAGTGCCCAATTTGGATTGCCAGATTGGATGTACACACGTGGTTTGAAAGTATTAGGACACCCTTCTATTTTTTTAATTTAGTTCCACATACTGATTGTGTTTATTCGTTTGGGATTAGATGGACCCCAGCTGGGTGGGAACTTCCACCCCTGAAGCTCTGGGTTCGGTCCTGACCCCTCAGCGCCGCAGGTTAATAGTCATCTCTCCCAGGCTCTAATTTTAGGCCCACGGGGCACCTGTGCTCACATACTTGCTCTCCACTAACTACTAATCTGTCCCCAAAAAAATCCCCGGACCCTCTAATTTCCCCCCGCACTTCTGCAGGAGGAAAACGGTGGGAACGAGCGGGGCCCGGCGGCTGGCATGTTCTCTCTCTCTCATTTCTCTCGCTCTCTCTCTCTCGATCTGTTAGCGAGGGATTATCGGCTCCTCTCGCGCCGGAATGTGAACGAGTCGTCGGGGGGGGACCGAATCGAGATCTCACGCCTGGTCGGGCGTGTTTGAAAGACGAGTCTTGTTCAGGAGTTGAGATCGAGAGCTCTGGGTTCCTTATCTGACCAGGCAGGAGGAGCGAAACGGTTCTTAATAAACGTCATTTCATGGATTTATTTAATTAATGATTTTATTAAAGGGTGAAACACGCAGATCAGAAGTTTACATACACACGATCGTGTTGGAGTTTATTGTGGGTACAAACCTTGGCTGGATCCTTGGTCGCTCCACTTGGTAGATTTAGTAGAGCGTATGAACCTTTGACATTGTGATTTATGTATTTATTTTTTCTGATTTATACTTTATTGGCTTCATTTCACAAAGTAAAACAGGGCACATACTTCTGCCGATACGTGACATATATCAAAAAGAGTGAAGATTTAGGTAAAAAACTGTACACTCACAAACACGCCCACCAACGTCCTATAAATGTAATGCAAACCTACAAAAGCACCTTGACGTTTTTAATGCCATGCATGTCACGCTACAAGCAATGTTTTTGAGGTGTATGTAAACTTTTGACTCGCCCCCGTGTTGTGCAACGCCGAGCTCCTCAGCCGGACGTCCGGACGCCCAGCTCTGGTTTTGGCTGAGCCGCCCGGGTCCAGTTTCAGCTCCAGCTGATGAGGAGAAGCCGTAAGAAACGGCGGATTGTGTGTGGCTGTTCAGACCCGGCGGGATGGAATGAATGGGCTATTCTCTGGCAGGGGGCGCGGGGTGGGCCCGGGCTGGGCTCGGCCCTCTGGAGACACAGCTGTGCTGGACGTTAAACATCTCTGGTTATTTATTAGTTCAGATAAGAGCTCGACTGTTCTTCGCCAGGACGTACTCGGATTCCCATCCTGGAGGCGGCTCGTAAACAAGAGCGTAATCACTCACCCCGCCAGGACAGCTTGTTGATTCGGGACGGCCGACAGCGCTCGCTGAACGCCGTCCAGCGGGTCTCCGCCCTGTTTTTAGGACCCCACATGGGGTCACATGAGATATAAAAGGAATGAAGCGTAAGATTGATGAACCTCATGGATTGTGGGTTGCGTCATGTTCTCTAGGTGGGGTCCAGGAATTTATTTTTCACCTTGGTTGGGGTTCTTGGCTGCCAGAAGAGAACCACTGGTGCGGATTGCCTTTCCAAGTTTGTGGAAACAGTTTAGGGAAGGTTCTTTGTCAACATAGTGACCCAAACAAAAACCTGACCTCAATCCGAGGATACGTCTTTGGGACGAACTGGAATGTTGGTTGTGGGCCAGGTCTTCTAGTGACCTCATTTGACTCTTTTGGTTCTGGAATGGGATGTCCAACAAACCCCTAGTCAGGTGTCTACATGCTTTTGGCCGTATAGTGTCCGTATACACACTTTATTGTGGAAGCTGGCGCTTTGTTTGGTGCTCCAGAGCTGAGACTATTGGGGTTCCTGCTCAGGGGTCCAGTAAGTCAGACAATCTTTCGTTTTCCTGATCAGAACCCCAATGACTGACCACCGTCGCCCAACTGCAGGGTCTGTACGGTTTGGCTCGTCTGCCACGTTCATCAGAAGGTGGTTCTGAACGTAGACAAGATCTTCATGTCATGACGTCCTGATGTAATCCATCACGTTGGGTGTTTGTTTGGTTGGAAGCGCCGTTATCTGGACGCCGGTCTTCCTACCTGGTCGCCTGTTGGACGCCGCGTCGCGAATGTCACGCACGGCTCAAATTCTTGGCTAAATCCGACAGCTGTCTTCATATTTTTGGCAACTGATAAGCAGACCAGCAGACGTCGTTATCAGTGTTGGACGTCCCTCGGTTGGGATCTTATTTGTTCTCTGATTACAGAAGAAGCTCTGGAGGTTGTTGGGGGATGTTTGGGAGGCGCGTGTCCTGCGGTTCTTTGCATTTCGCCTCATTTCCGCTCCTCGGCCAAACTTAAGCTTGGGGAGGAGTCTGGACCGCCCCTCGTCTTCCTCTGGGATTGATTATTCGTCGGTACAGCATGATTCCTGCCCTCGGGAACGTCCTTCTCGAGTTTGTGGTCGAGGAAGTGGGATGTGAGAATCGGGACGTCGTACGGAGGTGTTACTCCTCGAACAAATAAGCACTGGAGGTTCAAGTCGAGCGTCCGACCCTGCGCCCCGGCCGTACCCGTCTCGGCCCTGCCGCGAGTGGGTGCTTAATAAGTCACAATAACATCTGTAACCGTCTTTGAAGCGTCTGGTTTATGGGCGTGTTCCTGTGCTGGGTTCCTGTAGCCCTTCCAGTCGGTGTGGTCTTGTAATTACGAATCCGATGCCGACGTTGTGGGGGTAGCGGTGGAATTAGGCAGCCTGGGGCTCTGTGGAAGCCAGATGCATTGTATTGTCAGTGAAGGGTCCGGGGGGGGGGGGGGCAGGAGGTGTCGTTTCGGGATGGTCACCGAGGTGTTACGTCTGTAAGGCCGGACAGGCTCGAGTAATCAAAGCCGAGAGGCGTTTAGCACTTTTCCTCCGGACACAAAGCTGGTGCTTTCTTTATGATCTGTGCTTCCAACTTGGGCACAACACTTTAGGGAAGGTCCTTCATGTTCCAGCATGAGCGAGCTCTATAAAGAGTTCTGGAATGCATCAACCGGAACATCAACTGATCGATCAGCGCCCGGCCGCACAAATTGCCCGTTTGAATGCTCGGAATGGGCACAAATTCCCATACACAGACAGCCACACCTCACAGTCCTGTGAGAGAAGACTTCTCAGGAGAGCGGCCGCATGCTTTACATTTTACATAAGATAAGTTTATCATCACACGGAGGCAAATTCGGAGATACCGGCAGTAAGAAAACGTGGAACCGTTTCAGTTCCGGTGTGTGGACCGTGCAGGTTGAGAATACCCAGAATACAGTTTGCTGGGGACTCTGGAAGAGCCCAAGAAGCAGTGTGTGGCAGAGATGTTCACAAGTCACGAAATACGAGTCCGAGTCAAGTCACGAGTCAATATAATCTACACAAAACATATATTATAAATGTAGCGTAGAAATAAAGAAATAATCTGTAAGTTCAGATAAAAACAACAACAGATTAGCGAGTGTATTTAGCCGTTTTACTTCGTGTCTTTACTTTCCTCCTCATTGTGTAAATGAATGTAATTTCTGTAACAAGAAGGTTCCAGTTAAAAGCTTCAACTGATACGTTTTGTTTTCATTACAGAACAAAAGCGCTCGATAAATCACGGCACAGCGGCCAAAATCCCAAACACAGCAAAAACAATCATAACCGCTGCTTACCTTAGCTTCTGTTCTTCCAGATGCTATTGCATTTATAAGCGTGCGTCCCATTAGGAACAGAATCCGTTATTTTGTAAATGTGCTTATAATTAAAAACCTCCAAACTTTTCCCGGTCGTGAAGTAAAACAGGAAGTCGTTAGAAAGCCGATCGAGCGTTTCATTACCGCGTCATCTGTGTGACGCAAACCGAATAAATGCAAATAACAGCATTTCTTACTAACAATTACAATCAGAAGCTCTGATTGGGTCAGAAAGCGGTTCTTACGACCATTAGCACCGATTCTGTAGGAGCGTTCACAACTGTTGTTCCTGTGAAGTGCACTACGTAGGGTATTCCACCATTTTAAGTGAGATTCTGATCCAAAGGTAACGAGAATGTTTAAATGAAGTGAACTTCAGACTGTGTAGGGAGTAGGGAGCGACGCTTCATCACTACACCGGAAGCTGCTGGAACATTTACACGTTGTGTGTGTTGTGGGTTAAGACGGCCGGAGCGTTATTATTATTACAGAGCAGAATATTTATAATAATTATAATTATATATATATATATACTGTATATATATAATTGTCACACGTAATTAATGTTAACACATGCTGACGTTAGGGACTCTTGTTGTTTACGAGTCATTTTTTTGCGAGTCATGAGTCGAGTCCGAGTCATTTGAAATGAGTCCGAGTCGAGTCTGAAGTCGATGTGTGTGTCTCGCCCGTCAGAGTCCCGTCTCTGATCTTAACGAGACGATTGTATAAGAAGCGTCCCAGACGAGACACTGGTGTTTACAGCACTTCAAACGAGAGGACCTGAGTGTTCCGCAGAGACGCTTTTAACTGGGTGTGAAAGACGTTCAGGACCAAAAAAAGCGGTTTAAAGGGGCACCGGCGGCACGTTCGGTCAGTGACGTAACCCTGTAAAATCAGTGGTACTGCAGTGAGACCGTGGGAAGAACCAAATATGGGCTCGGCCCTGGTGCAGGGTACTTAGCCTTCCTCGTTAAACTCCATCCCGAGGTTTCTGTCCCATAGTGGCACTAAAATAACGTAGGAGCTGGAAAAAGCTTTGTTTAATATGAACAGTGTGATGTGGAACAGTTAGAGGAAC
Organism: Trichomycterus rosablanca; assembly: GCF_030014385.1. Lineage (NCBI taxonomy): Eukaryota > Metazoa > Chordata > Actinopteri > Siluriformes > Trichomycteridae > Trichomycterus > Trichomycterus rosablanca. The sequence continues at coordinate 1,213,503 of NC_086000.1, read as the reverse complement.
GTAAACAAGGTGAGCAGAAGCCCGACCCAAAAATAATTGGGCGTGTTTGTTAAGGTGAAGGTCGGACGGCGTTGACAATCTGATATCATGCGAAATCAGGACTTAGCGTGTCTCTCCATATGTGAGCACAACACTGGCAGGTGATAAAAAGTGGCCTCATTTTTTTTGTAGGTGAACACGTTCCAGGCGGTGGTGGGCTACGACGAGGAGAACACCTACGCCCTCTTCCTCTACCCGGCGGACGGGCTGCATTTTTTCGGCGCCCGCCCCAAAGAGACCTTCAACGTGGAGATCGAGCTGCCGGCCCGAGTCGGATTCGCCCGGGGGGAGGTCTACAACCTGTTCTTCTTACGGACCGAGGGGCCGCACTTCAGCCTCACCAGCAACGAGCAGTCCGTCAAGAACCTGTACCAGTAAGCAGCAGTGCATCAGTGCTGGGAATAAACGTCACGCTGTCCTAAAACTTTTGATTCACCTTGTTTTTATCGTCTCCCTTCAGGACGGGTAACACCGGAATTCCCGGCGTTTGGCTCTTCCACGTCGGAAGCGTGCATCCCCTCGAGAACGTAGTTCCGGCCGCGGCCCCGGGCTTCGTACCCACCCCCCGCCGCCCCAGAAAGCAAGAAGCGTTCCGGGCCACGCCCGAGTACCCTGAGGGAGAGTACGAGCCGGACGAGGACGCATTCGACGACGAGCAGGAGTACAACATCGACCCCGACTTCCAGAACCCGGACGCCCCGGAGATCCCCGAACACACCGGTCAGGATCCGCCAGCCGACCTGGACGAGGTCACTCCGCGTCCTGAAGCTCCTACCCACCGCCCTGCTCCGGCGGGGCCCGACGACCGCCCTGAAACCGGGAGGGTTTACTCCGAGGACATAGTCCAGCGTCAGCTTCCTGCTCCGGAACACACCCTTCTGGAGGCGTATCCCGTCCTCCCGGACGCCGAAGTGGTCAGCGTGGACGAAGACGTGGACGTCCAGTCCGGAGGTGAGCCTCAGATCAGTTCCCACCCAGCGCGTCCATGTCACGTCTACACCTCTCCTCCTTCTGCTTCTTTTACTGCACTGTGGTCAAAAGTATGTGGACACTGGACCTCACATGTGGCTTGTTCCAGGTGTCCACATACTTTTGGTTCGCATTTGTGCCACGTCTGAGGGAGGGAGGGAGGGTTGGACAGGGTTCGTCCTCACCGTGTTTCCTCTGTGTTCCCCTGGCAGTGATTCACTACTCCACCGAGAACAAGGAGACGTGTGAACGTTTTCAGCAGACCTGCAGCCAGAACGCCTACTGCGCCGATTACCCATCAGGCTACTGCTGCCACTGCAGCCCCGGCTTCTACGGAAACGGACGCCACTGCCTTCCGGATGGTGAGTTGCTTGTTCTACGTGTTTTTGAGACCCCGCGGTCACGTGTGGGGACGTTACGGACGTTCGGCTTCGTTGTGTTTTATATTAGATTCTGCTGAACTTAGACCCGTCGTCCTCGTTAGTGGACGCATTTGTCTGCCATCTGGTGGTAACATGCAGTTACGTGAAAAGTCAAATTAATTGAATTCGTCAAGTGAACTTGGGTTGGAGTGCATCTGGCGTCCCGTCAGGGGGTTGAAGAGGGCGTGGGATTGGTTAGGATTGGTTAAAATGCTTGCTTTGGTTTGGGTTTGGGTTTGGGCATCAAGGCTGATTTGATTTAGAACTAATACAAAAAACTGATGGCACTAGAATGCTCCACCGCTCCTGGGTTGCCTCTGTTGGGCCCTCGAGAAGGGCCCTTAACACTCGATTGCTTAGACCAGCTCCGGGACTGGTCCGGCCACCAGTGCGAGTAGGGTAATGGTGGTGGTGATGGTGGTGGTTTTGTCACATGAAGCTTAGCGCGTCTGTCCGTACGTGATACGGCTCTGTGTGGGAACCCAATACTGACGGGTGATAAGGAGTGGTCGCAGATGAGCATTGGATATGACTAAATTGGGAAAATTCAGATAAAAAACTACGATCATTGTTAGTAATGCTGGTCGTGATGACGACACTCCACTGTGATTATTATTTATAATTCTGATTAATCTTTTGGGCTGCCAGCCAATCAGGAACAAGCATTTTTCCATCCAGTTATTGCTCATGATGGTCTCACCTCCTTCTAGATGAATTGTTTGGGCTCTTTGTACCCTTGACGGAGGTTCCTGGAGGTTAAACTCCTGGATTCGGAGCTTCTCTGAACCTTTACTTTACTTCAGTAACGTCCTCTGGGTAACGAGGGCCTGAAACGCTCCTGCGCTCGGCTCGGTGACATTTCTGCTGGAAAATGTTAGTAAAGGGAAAATCGCGGTTGGCGGAGGGTACGAGCGAGTACAGAGGAAGCTCTGTGTGCTCGTGAAGCGGGCGTGGTGAGGACGTGTGGACGTAACGTGGTTTTGTTATGCAGAACACAGCGGTGTGGCGCTCGTGTGAGGTGTTCAAGTGCGCCGCTGATTTGTGCAGTTTTGGACGGCTGTTTTATGGGCTGTTAAATGATCACTGACTCGTTCTGAGATATGGAGACTAGATGTTTAGTGCTCACTACATGATTACAGCAGGTTTAGGGTTAGAGTAAAGGTAAGAGGGTTGGAGTGAGGGTTTGTGGTGAGGGTACGAGTAAGGATGAAGGTAGGAGTGAGGTGGATAACAGAGTGAGAGTCAGGATTAGATTACGGGTCAGGATTAGATTAGGATTAGTGTATTGGTTAGGGTTCATGTAAGGGTTTGGGGTAGTGTGAGGATTAGGGTGAATGTAAGGACCAGGGTTAGATTAAGGATCAGAGTTAGAGTGAGGGTAAGGGTATGGGGTAGCGTATGGGTTAGGGTTAATTTAAGATTTAGATTAGATTAGATTAAGGGTTAGGGTTAGATTAATAATTAGGGTTATATTAAGGATCAGGGTTAGATTAAGGATCAGGGTTAGATTAATAATTAGGGTTATATTAAGGATCAGGGTTAGATTAAGGATCAGGGTTAGATTAAGGATCAGGATTAGATTAAGGATCAGGGTTAGATTAAGGATCAAGGTTAGATTAAGGATCAGGATTAGATTAAGGATCAGGGTTAGATTAAGGATCAGGATTAGATTAAGGATCAGGGTTAGATTAAGGATCAGGGTTAGATTAAGGATCAGGATTAGATTAAGGATCAGGGTTAGATTAAGGATCAGGATTAGATTAAGGATCAGGGTTAGATTAAGGATCAGGGTTAGATTAAGGATCAGGATTAGATTAAGGATCAGGGTTAGATTAAGGATCAGGTTTAGATTAAAGATCAGAGTTAGATTAAGGGTAATGGATAAATTAAGGATATGGGATAATGTATGGGGGTTAATGTAAGGTTTAGGGTTATGTTTAAGGTTAGGGCATGGATTAGGGTACGGGACAGGGCTAACATGAGGGTAAGGGTGAGGGTATGGAATAATGTTAACATAAGGCTTAGGGACAGGGGTAGAGTTAGAGTGAGGGTAAGGGTATGGGGTAGCGTTTGGGTTAGTGTGGGTATTAGGGCATGGGTGACTGTAAGGGGTAGAGAGGGTAAGAGGCAGGTTTTGGGGTTATTGTAAAGGCTAACCCTAGACCTGACCCAGTATTAACTGTTAGGAACACAGACTCTCAGTACCTCGGGCCGACCTGATCGTTCTCCTTTACCCCCTCAGGTGCCCCTCAGCGGGTGAACGGGAAGGTTAACGGGGTCGTGACGGTGGGCTCCACCCCGGTAGGACTGGACAACATTGACCTTCACGCCTACATCGTGGTGGGCGACGGGCGAGCGTACACGGCCATCAGCGAGGTCCCGGAGACCCTGGGTCGGGCTCTGATGCCCGCCACGCCCATCGGGGGGCTTTTCGGGTGGCTCTTCGCCCTGAGGCTGCCCGACAGCCATAACGGCTTCAACGTCACCGGTAAGAACGTCACGTCATCCTGATGTACAGGTATATTAATCATTATATTATAATCATTCATTAGATTCCTGAGGAGGTCAAACAAGGTGCCAGGAACCCGAGCTGTGGCACCAAGGAGCCACCAATGTTTTTTGACGTCGTCTTTGGTCCTCATGTCCATTTTTAAGGTGATGACCAAAGACTAAGGTGTCTCGAATTTGAATCTAATGCGGCGCCATTGGAGGAATGGACGGTTGTGGCCTTTTATTAGTGTTTTATAGGCTGGAAATTGATCCGGATCCTTTGAATCTTTCAATTATATTATGCACTGTTGGGGGTGAAATAAGTTTTTTCCTAAATGCTTCTTTAATCTTGATGTTTCGTGAATGTTGGTATGAAATGAGGGAAAGTGGGTAGAGCTTTGGGCTATCGATCAGAAGGTTGGGGGTTCAAATCCAGGCCATTATAGAGCCCTAGAGCAAGGGGCGCTCCGACCACAGTTTGTTCTTATCCCTAGTTTCCCCGTCCAGATTTTTCTGGAATTGAAAAATTCACAAATCTCCTCTTTGTGAAGTCGTTCTGTACACACTCTTGTTGGATATGACGCTCAGGGCCCCCCACCCCGCTGCTTTACGACGTGCTGTGTTTGTTTAGCACTTCGCCCCCCCCGTTGCGACTCGCTCGAGGTCTCTCTCGCTAATATAAACGCTCCTCGCACTGGCGCTCCTCCAGCCCTCTATCTCCAGAGCCGAGGGTCCATCAGCGCCCCCCTCCCCTGCTCGCCTCTTTAATTTAATTTAAAGCAGGTGCTGAAACGTCGGGCTTTTAATCTGGGGGCCGGAAAAAAACGAGCCATCTGGATCCGATCACACAACCTTAAGGATGAGTTTGTAAGGACGAGCACGTCCTGCGGTCAGCGATGAACCCGCGCGCCAAAAACCCTGGAAATCTGGAAATCGTTCCAACATGCGTCTTGAAGACCGACCAAGGGCCTCGCTTTCGAGGGGCCCAACGATTCGAACCCTCTTCTCTTTCTCTCTCCGTTAGGTGCCGAGTTCATCCGACACGCCGACGTGACCTTTTACCCCGGCAACCAGCGCCTCAGCATCGTCCAGACCGCCAAAGGTCTGGACGGCCAGAACTACCTGAGCGTGGACACCCGTCTGGAGGGCAGCGTGCCGTTCGTGCCCCTTGGTGCCAGCGTCCAGATGGACCCCTTCTCGGAGATCTACCACTACTATCCATCACGTAAGTAGCTCGGAGCATGTTAAGGTATCTAGGAATTTAGACACGCCCTCTTCTCGGGAGTGCAGGATGATGGGAAATGCGTCTGTAGACACAAACTGAACTTTTAGGTGCTGTCCACATATTTATGACAGGTCAGTACGTTGGAGGTTTGATGTGTGGGTTGGGTCATTGTCCGGTTGAAACACACCTACCTCCCAGATTAATGATCCTGCCGATCTATTACGTTAGCCAGACAACTGCTAAGATCAGGGTTCGAATCCCAGCCGTGCTATCGGCTCTGTCTGACCTGGGGGTGGACGTCCAGGGTCTTTCCGACAAAGCTAAAGCAGTTATTATTATTAAGTCCTAATAGAATAATAGCGTAATGCTGCCGCCACCATACTTCACATCATTATGTCTGATCACACAGAGGTCACCGGCATGCTCACAGTCAGGCGTCCGGATACTTTTGGATGCTTAGTGTAGCACAAGGCTCCGATATCATCATGAAATATAAAACGCAAGCTCACTTCCTCTTCTCGGGTCGCCGAGGGGTCCGGCTGTAAAAAGTCTGACCCCTGCGACTTCCTTTCAGAGGAAGCTGCGTGCGGTCGTGTCGAACCCGAACGCTAGCCTTCGGCGTGGGCGCTCCCGGCGTTTCGGGTTTGTGGCGTAACCCCTGTCTCCTCCCGCAGTGATCACGTCCAGCTCGGTGCGCGAGTTCACCGTGGTGTCGGCCGAGAGCGGAGCGGAGAAGTTCACCTTCCAGCTGAGGCAGAACATCACGTACAGGGACTGCAGGCACGCGGCGCAGGGCGTGGCCGAGACGCTGCAGCTCAACGTGGAGCGCACCTTCGCCATGTACGTCAAGGAGGAGCGCGTCCTCAGATACGCCATCACCAACAAGATCGGCCACGAAGGAGGTACGCTTCTCAGATCAAAGCCTATTTAAGTAAATATTGAAGGTGGGGTTAGCAGTTTAGTCATATCCAAGTCCTCGATTGTGTCAGACCTCCATGTATGCAATACTGACCACTTCTTTTCACCTGCGAAGTCACGCACAGCTGTCCATTATCCCCCGTCTCTGTGCAGCACCATCGATCAGCCACCAGAGGGCGTGATTGCACCAATCAGAGGGTTAAGGGCCTTTTCCAAGGGGCCCAACAGTGGCAGCTTGGTGGTGGCGGGACCTTCTGACCTCTAGTCTGGTACAGCTGAGCTACAAGTGCACTCGAAACGTATAAATTTATAGCGCCATCGATCAGCCAGCAGAGGGCGTAATCGCACCAATCAGTGCATTTTAGCAGACGATTCTATCCAAATTGTGAGGGTTGAGCAATTTAAGGGTTAAGGGCCTTCCTTAGGGGCCCAACAGGGGCAGCTTGGTGGTGGCTGGGCTTGAACCAGACAAAGTTTTAAAGCAATTTTACAAATTTCACGTCCCGAAACCCCTCGTAAGCAGCTGAGGGCGACAGTGACAAGCCTATATATTAAGAAAGAAGGGAGGAACCTGGAGAGGAACCAGGGTCACCAGGGAGTCTCCGAATCTCAAAATGCGTCTAAAACCAGACTTTAATCCTCTCCGGTACTCAACCGGCACCAAGAGATGTCCAGTTTCAAAGGGTGTTCCAGCAGGTTCTCCATAAGCACCTCCAGGCTTCGATACACTCGAGCGGTCGCCTGTGACGCCTTTAGCTTTGATCTTCTGGTGGTTTTTTGTTCCCTCAACACCTCAGTAAGTCTCATCATCTCACCGAGCCGTGAGAACAAAGCTCTCACGAGTGCTCTGTTGTCGTTTTGAGCTCACCCTCTCCCCCCGTGTCCTTTAGCGCGCCCTTATATCTGCGCCGGTTCTTTATTAACTCGTTGACAGGGGACGGGAGTGCATGGGGGAGCTGGCGTGAGGGTTCGCTGCCCTCCAGGAGCTCGCTGGAGCTGTAAAACACAGGAACTGTGGAGTGTAGGCGTTCAAACCAGGGGGGCTTTTTGTTTTAGCTAGGAACGATGAATTAAAACTGGTGTCCTTGCTTTGGTCTTTATTCGGATGGTTCCAGGGTTCCCATTTTCAGAGTTCCATAGTTCCCGTCTTCAGGGTTCCAGGGTCCCTGGCATTCTTGCTTCGGCCCTTGTGAGGCCGCATTGTTCCGAAAACAACTTTATTCGGATGGTTCCAGGGCTCCCGTCTCCAGGGCTCCCGTCTTCAGGGTTCCTGGTATCAGGGTTCCAGGGTTCCTGGCATTCTTGCTTTGGTTCTTATGAGGCCGCATTTTTCCGGGAAACGGCTTTATTTGGATGGTTCCTGTCTTTAGGGTTCCAGGGCTCCATTCTTCATGGTTCCAGGGTTCCCGTCTTCAGGGTTCCAGGGTTCCCATCTTCAGAGTTCCATGGTTCCTGTCTTCAGGGTTCCAGGGTTTTCGTTTTTAGGGTTCCATGGATTTCATCTTCAGGGTTCCAGGGTTCCTGTCTTCTGGGTTCCAGAGTTCCCAGTTTCAGGGTTCGCATCTTCAAGGTTCCATGGTTCCCAGCTTCAGGCTTCCAGAGTTCTCATCTTCAGGGTTCCAGTGTTCTTGTCTTTAGTGTTCAATGGTTCCCATCTTCAGGGTTCCAGGGTTCCCGCCTTCAGGGTTCCAAGGTTTCTGTCTCCAAGGTTCCCGGTTCCAGGGTTCCAGTCTTCAATGTTCCCGGTTTCAGGGTTATAGTCTTCAAGGTTCCAGGGTTCCCGGCGTTCTTGCTTTGGTCCCTGTGAGGCTGCATCGTTCGAGTTGGACCCACAGGCTTCAGAGCTGAACGTTGAGACAGTGACCCCTTGATTTACTAGCAGCTGGCGTGGAAAACATGTCCACAGTGGGCCGGGAGAGGAACGTGGCGTTTTGAATCTCAGCTCTGCTATCAGCCGGTTGGGCGCCTACACAGACACACGAGTATCTATTGCCGTATCTATTACACAGATGTTCCACCCTAAAAACCTCGTGTGCATCCTCAACCCAGCAGATGTGAAGTCTCACTGGCACAAGCGTCCAAATATTTCCCTCCGACGTTCTCCGATCCGCCGGGGACAGAGACACCCGGTCCGTCCCGGGACGCCGCTAGCAGGTGGCGCTGCTGGAATCCCGCTAGGGCTGAGAGAGCCGTTCCAGCTGCTGCGAGAGCCGAGATTTCAGCAGCGCTGTTATTACGCTGACCGAGAGCCGGTCCCCCACGACGACAGATTTACAGACCGGAGGGGGCTGGACGAATAATTACCAAGTGATGTCATGGGAGCGGGTTCAGACCCTCGCGTCCGTCATCGGCCATCGCCGTACTGGAAGCACAGCTGGTTCTGTCTGTCCGGGCCGGGCGAGTCTGACGAGACGTAATTACAGAGGACGCAGAAGTTCAGCAGCCATGAGTCACGTAGCCACTGGTGCTGCCACTCGCTCTGTTTTAACAATGTTCCCTTCTGTCCAAATACTTTTGGCTGATTGGGTTGATGTCTGGATTTTGGGAGGGCCGACCCCAAAGCTTCATTTTAGCTGTTACTTGAGCTTTTCTAAACATCCGGTCGTCATTAATTCCACTTTCTTTAACTCGCTAGTTCCACTGGCAAAGTGACCCTGATATTCCTCCCTACAGGGTTCCAGGGTTCCCGTCTTTAGGATTCCAGGGTTCTCGCCTTCAGGGTTCCAAGGTTCCCGCCTTTAGGGTTCCAGGGTTCTTGTCTTCAGAGTTTCATGGTTGGCGTGTTCAGGCTTCTAGGATTCTCGTCTTCAGAGTTCCAGTGTTCCTGTCTTCAGGGTTCCAGAGTTCCCGTCTTTAGGGTTCCAGAGTTCCTGTCTTCAGGGTTCCAGAGTTCCTGTCTTCAGGCTTCTAGGATTCTCGTCTTCAGAGTTCCAGTGTTCCTGTCTTCAGGGTTCCAGAGTTCCCGTCTTTAGGGTTCCAGAGTTCCTGTCTTCAGGGTTCCAGAGTTCCTGTCTTCAGGCTTCTAGGATTCTCGTCTTCAGAGTTCCAGTGTTCCTGTCTTCAGGGTTCCAGAGTTCCCGTCTTTAGGGTTCCAGAGTTCCCGTCTTTAGGGTTCCAGAGTTCCTGTCTTCAGGGTTCCAGAGTTCCTGTCTTCAGGCTTCTAGGATTCTCGTCTTCAGAGTTCCAGTGTTCCCGTCTTCAGGGTTGTAGGGTTGCCATCTTCAGGGTTCTCACCTTCAGGGTTCTAGAGTTTCTACCTTTAGGGTTGTACGGTTCCCGTCTTCAGGGTTCCAGGGTTCTTGTTTTTAGGATCCCAGGTTCTTGCCTTCAGGGTTCCAGAGTACCCGTCTTCAGGGTTCTACAGCTCCCGTTTTTAGAGTTCCAGGGTTCCCACCTTCAGGGTTCTCATCTTCAGGGTTTTAGGGTTCTTGTCTTCAGGCTTCCAGGTTTGTGTTCAGGATTCTTGTCTTCAGGGTTTCATGGTTCCCATCTTCAGGGTTCCAGCTTACCCGTCTTTAGGCTTCCAGGGTTCTCGCCTTCAGAGTTCCAGGGTACTTGTCTTTAGGGTTCCAAGGATCCCACCTTCAGCGTTCCAGGGTTCTCGTTTTTAGGGTTTGTTGGTATATCATGTAGTGTTAAGGGGTTCTCAGCGCTCTGTGGACACTGTGAGAGGAAGGGAAGAGAAGGTTGGAGTAAAGACGAGGGTGCAGGTGCTAGTCTCTGGCTCTCCTCAACAGGTGTAGAAGAGTTCCTAATGTTCCTAATGAACCCACCCGGATGCCTTGGAGTGAGCGATGCATTCACCCCCCAGTTCACCCCCTTAAAGCCGTAAGTTCCGTCTCATCCCTTTAATTAACTCTGAGCCCAGAGACCTGAGGACACCCCCTCTCGCCCGTCCTCCCTGCGCCTCTCCGTCCCCCGTGGAGTCGCTTTGAAAGGAAACTGTCTCGGCCTCTCACTTCAAACACGAGTCTTCCTGTCTGCTTTCCATAATTGGCTTAATTGTTCCTTCGCCTCGGGTGAGGAAATCAAGCTGCTTTTAATGTCTGACAGGATTTCGACCCACGACGTCGAGTTACTTCGTCTCCAAGAGTCACCGCGGTCAGACGGCGCTGGTTTAGTTTTATCTGGTGCTCAAGTTCTGGTCAGGAAACACCAAAAACCCCAATTCAATTCCTCTGCCGCCTGCTCCACCACACTAGCCGAGGAGAGCCATAAACTAGCACCCGCTCCTTCAAAAATGAAGTTGTGACAAGTCGCCGACCGCTTCTTTACCCCAGCAAGCAGTGGATTCTCACAGGGACACAAACCACATACGAAAGTCTTCCCAACAGAGTGGAGCCTGGTGTAGCTGTGAGGTTTGGTGCTTCGTATCATTGCCCATGGTTTTGATTCGGGACGTCAGGTGTCCAGAATGTGATTAGGCCTGAGTACGTGTGCTGTGGGGTCATGTTTTTATAGCTGCTTTACAAGTGTTGTTCTTTCTGGGTCAAGTACCTCGACCCCCAGGGGTTAATAAAGACGGGTCACTAAATTATTTTCACTAAATTAAGTTCAAGACTTGTACACACAACGTACAGTACAATACCTGATTGTTATAACATTATAATAATAATAACAAAACAATAAATAAATAATAATAATAATAATAATAATAATAATAAATAATAATTAAAATAATAATAATCATAGTAATAATAATAAATAATAATGTAAATAGTATAATAATGATAAAATAATAATACTAATAATTATAGTAGAATAAATAACAATAATAATGATAATAATAATAATAATAAAATAATAATTTTACTACTAATAATAGAATAATAAAATGCCTAATAAAATGAATAAAACAAATAATAATAATAACAATAATAATAACTTGATCATCTCTTTAACATGCACTTTAATAATAATAAATAAATTAATAAATTAATAATAATAATAAAAGTAATAATATAATAATAATAATCTGATTATCTATTTAACATGTACTTTAACAATAAATAATAATAATTACAATAGTAATAATAAAATAACAAATAAAATAAATAAAACAAAACGACAATGATGATAATAATGATGATAGTAATAAGAACAATAAAACAAATAATAATACTCAGTAGCTTTTAAATCTGATAACTGATCAGATATCTGGTGTGGATCAGTAAGAACAGATCCAGCTGTGCTGTTACATTAATCACAGACTCTTGTTATTAAAACTGGAACATCTGCGTTCATGTTCATCATTTCCTGTCTGAAGAGCGGTTTCCTCTGGGTTCCTGCTCCATACGTTAATATTGAACCCTTCTGTGTTTAGGTCACATCCCAGACCCGGAGCAGAACCCCTGTTACTCAGGAAACCACGACTGTGATACCACAGCTCAGTGTGTGCCAGGGGAACAGCAGGAGTTTACCTGTGTCTGTGCCACCGGCTTCACCGGAGACGGGCGCAACTGCTACGGTGAGAGAGCAGAGCCAGGGGCGTTCTTATTATATCTGTGTATCTGTTATTCCATCCATCCATCCATTCATCAGTTAATCCATTCATTCATCCATACGCCTGTCTGTCCACCCATTAATCCATCTATTCATTAATCCAACCAGCCATTCAGTAATCTGTTTATTCATTCATTCATTCTTTAATCCATCAGTCAATACATTCATCAATATGTCCGTTTGTCCATCCATCAGTTTATTCATTCATTCATCAATACGTCTGTCTGCTATCCATCCATCCTTTTGTTCATCCATCCATCCATCCAATAATCTGTCAGTTCATCCAATAATCCATCCATCAGTTTATTCATTCTTTAATATGTCTGTCTGTCTATCCATCCAACCATCCATCCAATCCATCCATCCATCCATCCATCCAATCATCCACCCACTTATCCATCTATTCATTGATCTGTTCATTCATTCATCCTTTAATCCATCCATCCATCCATTAATCAGTTCGTCCCTTTGTCCATCCATCCATTCATTCAACCATCTATCCATTAATCTGTTCATTCATTCATTCTTTGATCTATCGGTCTATCCCTTTAAACTCAGACCTTCTGTTCATCCAGCCATCCATCCATTTATTTATTCATACATTTATCTATCCATTCACCTCTCAATTCATCCAACCATCTATCATTTATCTTTACATCCTGTTTGTTCACCCTGCCCAAACCTAACAATCATTAATCTATCTGTTCATCCATCCATCCATCCATCCATCCATCCATCTACCCACCCACCAGTCCTTGATCCTTGATCTGTTATTTTTATTATCTAGCCATTCATCCATCCATACACCAATCTATACATTCATCCATCTATCCTTCAATCCACTCAACCGTCTTCATACACCCATCTAACCCATATCTCTCTCTCTCTCTCTCTCTCTCTCTCTCTCTCTCTCCTCGTTTTATTCTGTTGTTATTGAGTTTAATCCTCTCCTGTGAGCTCGAGCCAGAGCTGTAACACTCACTTTGCTCTGTGGAGTGTCTGGAACGTTTTAGGACCCCCCCCCCCACTGTAACTCCCATTAGCACGACTCCATGTGTGTTATGTTAACACTGGGGAGCAGTTAACAGCTAGTTCATTACCAGAGCCGTTCCAGCCCTGAACCTGATCCCATCCAGAGACTGTTTACATGATTCACTGAGGATCAGACTCATCAGACTCTGAGTGTGTTCTGAGTAAGACTCGGATGGCTTCCAGATCTCAACCCCCTCACGTAATCAACGTCGGCCTTGAGGAGCTCTTTTTGACGATAAAGCTCCTTCAGTGTTTGGGTTGTTGGTACCAGGACATTTTGGAACCATCAGCCATCCATAAGACTTGTTAGATCAATGGGCAGTTTGGCTGACCTGCCACTGTAGCTCTTCTGTTGGTCCACAAACAAGTCTCGGACGTCCAAACCCTGACGGCCATAACGTGGTCGTAATGTTTTGATTCATCAGATTCGAACCCTGGATCCTCAGATCTCAGCAACTAGTATGTTTGCCAATGCGCCATCCAAGCGTCCATGCTTTGTTTGATGGACATCTAGAGACCTCCTGTGATCCTGACCCACCATTAACCCCTTTCACGAGCACTTTATGTCTTATACCTTTTTTTCGGACGCTAACGAAGGGGTTTTGGTGCCGATCCTCGCTTTGGGCACCACCCTGCGACCAGTCGCTTGGCAAGTAGAATTTTGACAGTCCTGTCACACATGAAGAAGAAAAGAAAAGCCGTGGACCCTTGGGGGCAGGACGGGGGGCGACAAAGCTGTTTGAAGATGAGCAAAAGTTACGGCTTCGCACCTCCCTTCTAAAAACAGCTGGTCGATGCCCCCCCCCTCCATCTGTCTCGCACCTCGAGTCGTCGTACCCGCCTCCCAAACGCCACCCTGAGCGCGTGCATGTGTTTGAAGGGAACAAACTGTTCGCGGAAGGGAAATCGTCCGTTTCATCTCTGCGCCTCTTCTCGGCTCGGGGGGGGGGGGCAAGGTATCGGGCAACCGGGGGGGACGAAACGCAACAGATAAAAGAGACAGAATTCGGGTGGGGTCCCCCTCTCACCCCTAATTATTAATGTCTGATCAAAACCAGACATCCTGGTTCAGCGCTGCTTGGTTTCCCACACGTTCCCACGGGGAGGCCGGACGGACCTCCTGGCCTCCTTCACTTGTCACACGTGCTGCGATCTTTCTCCATCAAATACACCAGTACGACCAGTTTAAACACATCCAGCTTCCAGTATATTCAAACACAGGGGTGATCATAGAGATGAGAACAGGGACAATCACAGGGATGAGCACAAGGACTATCACAAGGATGAGTACAGGGACGATCAGAGGGATGAGTACAGAGACAATCACAGGGATGAGTACAGGGACGAGCACAGAGACGATCACAGGTGTGAGTATTGAGACGATCACAGGGACGAGTACAGAGACGATCACAGGGACGAGTACAGAGACAAGCACAGGGACAATCACAGGGATGAGCACAGGGACGAGCACAGAGAAGATCACAGGCATGAGTACAGAGACAATCACAGGGACGATCACAAGGACAAGCACAGGGATGATCATGGGGACAAGTACAGAGACAAGCACAGGGACGAGCACTAAGACGAGCTCAGGGACGATCACAAGGACGAGCACAGGGATGATCATCGGGACGAGTACAGAGACAAGCACAGGGACGATCACAAGGACGAGCATAAGGATGATCATGGGGACGAGTACAGAGACAAGCACAGGGACGAGCACAGGGATGATCATGGGGACGAGTACAGAGACAAGCACAGGGACGATCACAGGGACGATCACGAATGCTTTAGTCGTACAGCGTTTGTCGCAGTTGTTGAACCAAGCTCTTTTCCCTTTGTGTTTCTTTTCTGTTAGATGTGGACGAGTGCGCTGAAGGTCTGAGCTCCTGCGGTTCTCACTCCCAGTGCGTCAATCTACCCGGGAGTCACAGCTGCCAGTGCCAGAGCGGCTACGAGTTCGTGCACGACGCCCGCACCTGTACAGGTAACGCTCCAAGCTCCCCAGCTGAGCCACCGCGCACATCTGGATCTGAACTGGATGAGTCACTGAGCTAACAGCTGTGTTAGCATGCACCAGTCCAAACCGCGTCGCTCAGAAAGCGCTTGTAAGCGTGGTGCAGATGTTCACTGTTTTTTCAGCCACGCCCTGTTTTCTGGACCGAAGCCCTAAGCGGAAGAGTGGAGCGGAGGGAAGGGCTGTAGGTGAAAGGGGGTTGAGGGGGGGTCTACTCTAAAACAATGGCTCAATGTGCTGGCGAGGAAAATACGTCTCGGATTAAATTTCCTCTCGCAAACGGCTGAGAACATGCAAACTCCACACAGTATCAAACCCTGGGCCCGTTTTGCTTCATAGCTCATTTATTCTGAACCCAGAAAGTATATTTAAGAGACGGGGACAGTCACACAGATGAGCACAGAGACAATAACAGAAAAGATGATGGGGACAAGCACAGGGACAAGCACAGGGACAAGTATGAAGACAAGCATGGAGACGAGCACAGAGATGAGCACAGGGATGAGCACAAGGACAAACACAGGCACGAGCAAAGGGACAAGTATCATAAACAATCTGGGACAATCATAAAGATTAAAGGAATAATCATGGGGACAAGCACAGAAATGAGCACAGGGGTAATCACAGGGACAAGCACAGAGACGAGCAAGGGATGAGCACAGGGACAATCCATGAGAGTAAAGGAACAATCACAGAGATGAGCACAAGGACAAGCACAGGGACATACACAGGGATGAGCACAGGGATGATCACAGAGACAAACAGAAAATATCACAGGGACACAGGGACAATCACTGAGAGTAAGGGAACAAGCACAGGGACGAGCACAGGAATGAGCACAGAGATGAGCACATGGACGAGCATGAACATTGATCATGGTGACAAGCACAGACACAATTACAGATATGAGCACAGGGATGATCACAGGGACGAGCACAGAGACAATTACAGGATTGTTTTTTAGCTGTACGATTGTTTACTTCCTGTAGTGAACCTGTTGTGTATTTTGCTCCGTGCTGCAGATATTGACGAGTGCAGGACCAGTCCGTGCCACCCTCACGCCTCCTGCTCCAACACTCAGGGCTCGTTCCACTGCACATGCCAGCCTGGGTTTCACGGCGACGGTTTCCAGTGCCACCACCATCACGGTTCGTATTTAAACCTCACAGATTTCAGCCTCCTCGGCGTCACTAATCTCACGGTAACGTCCGTCTCTCGGTTCTTGCAGAGCGTCCGAAGAGTCGGTGCGAGCATCACCGGGACAGCATCCAGGGCGGAGGAGACGGCGCGCCTGTGGTCGGAGCCTTCGTCCCTCAGTGTGACGACGAGGGTCAGTACCGGCCCCTGCAGTGCCACGCCTCCACCGGACACTGCTGGTGTGTGGACGGCACGGGGCAGGAGAGAGTGGGAACCCGTACCCCGCCTGGTACCCCGCCTACCAACTGCGACGCTCCAGGTAAACACGATCATTCAGTCGAGGAAAACGTTGTACAACTAAACTTTCCAGGGTTCAAATCTAGGCTTCGAATCCCAGCTGTGCTATCGGCCGGTCGGGCGATCACACACAGACATGAAGTAGCAGTAGCGTAGCGTCCTTATTTGCTAGCTCATAGCTGCGTAGACACTGGCCGTGCCTGAGGGAGGGAAGGTGTGACGGAAAATCACCTTCTGACCGCTCCAACAGCGACTCCTAGTGTCTGGTCAAAGCAATGACATGAGCAGCAAAGGAAAATGAAGTAGCAGTAGCATAGCATTTTTATTTGCTAGGTCATAGCTGCGTAGACCCAATGTCAAAGCTAGCCTGGTTGCGTGGCTGTGTCTGAGGGAGGGAAGGTGGGACGGGAAATCACTTCTGACCGCTTCAGCAGGGACTCCTGGTGTCACCCCTTGATTACACACAGGAAAGAAGTAGCAGTAGAGTAGCGTTCTTATGTGCTAGCTCACGGCGGTGTAGACACTGGCTGTGCCTGAGGGAGGGTAGGTGGGACGGGTAATCACCTCTGACCACAGCAGCAGTGACTCCTAGTGTCTGGTCAGGGCAATTGCATAAACGGCAAAGGAACACAAAGAGAGCAACACGATCCTGTGATCATGTAAAGTTGTGGACGTGCAGCCGGCGGAGGAGGTGCCTGCTAGTCTGAGGCTCTCCTCGGCCAGCGAGGAGTGCTTAGAGATCCCGGGGCATGCAAAAATGACCCAAATTGGGATTTGGGGCAGCGGAAGTGCGCCAGATTTAACCTCAAATTGTGACAAAGAGGAAAAATCTAACGATCTGATGCTCGAACCTTGAGGTACGCCACAGCGTTCAGCCTCATCAAGGCAAATTATGTATAACATCACGAGAACAATAAAGCTTCGGTCGCTGCGGTCCAGCAGCCGTGTGGTCTGGTAGTTCCTTTACCACAGCGCTTGAGGAACATCTGAACGAGGTTACGTTCTCGGGTTTCTGCCCAGCGGTAATTGCTGCGTTTACCGTACTGCTCTCCGTCTACACCACTTCCAGATGCCGCGACTCGGTAGGTCCGTTTCAGACGTGGAGAGGAGGCGAGCTGTCAGGACGTGAGGCTCTCCCACGGTGTCTCCACCTTGGCTTTGGGTTCCTCGGTGTTCCTTCAGGATTAAAAGGCTTCTGATGAACCTCATGGTGCTGCTCCTCAGGCGTCTGTCATGCTATTAGACTTTATTTATTATTGGTCTTGGCGCACCAGTTGAAGTTGGTGCAGCGGGTAAACAGGTTCGAATTTCGGCTGTGCTATCTACCCTAGTGGACGGGCGCCTGCACAGACACGATTGGGTGATGTCTGACAACAGTCTAGTCGCTAGGAGGCGCACTCTCGGACTGTCGGTGCGCTCTTAGTGCAGGTCCCAAGCCCGGATAGAACTTGTGTGTCCCGGTGGTGCTACCGGTGGTGACACCTGCTGTCTGGTCAGGGCGTTTGCATGAGTGGTGGAGGAGCACGTAGGGCAATAATTATTGCTTGTGTAAACCGGACAAAATGTGGGTCGCTGACGTAGAGTATAGCGTGTTCCTCCGTCCTCCTGACCTCCAGGAACGTGGGTCAAACTGAAACGACTGAGTGTTCTATCTTCGTCCGCAGAGGAACGTCCTCGGACTCAGTGCGAGCAGCACCGGGACGGCGTGCAGGGCGGAGCCGGGGGCGTAGGAGCCTTCGTCCCTCAGTGTGACGACGAGGGTCAGTACCGGCCCCTGCAGTGCCACGGCTCCACCGGACACTGCTGGTGTGTGGACACCAGGGGGCAGGAGAGAGCGGGCACCCGTACCCCGTCTGGGACCCCGCCTACCGACTGCGACGCTCCAGGTAAGCGCAGCGTTCTTCTTCCAGTTCTTATGTCTGGTGTTTGATGGGGTGGACGATGAGGGCTCGGACAGGTCAGGACTGTCAGCCTGACAGGCTCCATCTGCCGAACATCCAGCCGCATGGTCCTCGCGTGTCTTTTTCGGGGGAGTCAGGGGTGCGAGGTCAGAGGGCACCGAGGGTGGAATTACTCCACATGTCGGACTCGCATAACTGTCGGGCTGACGCGATCCATCACGCGCTTGCAGATCCACTCCCGCCGCACATCTGGAGCCGAAAGTATGCGTTTATACGGAGCCACGCCCCTCTTTGTATCCGCGACGGCGCCCACTGTTCACTTAGGGAAACACTGGCTGTTGGTGTGTGTGGGAATTTGTGCTCATTCAGTCAAACGAGCGTTTGTAAGTATTTATCTGGGTCGTGGAATTTTGTGTTCCTGCAGAACGTCCTCGGACTCAGTGCGAGCAGCACCGGGACGACGTGCAGGGCGGAGCCGGCGGCGTAGGCGCATTCGTCCCTCAGTGTGACGACGAGGGTCAGTACCGGCCCCTGCAGTGCCACGGCTCCACCGGACACTGCTGGTGTGTGGACACCAGGGGGCAGGAGAGAGTGGGCACCCGTACCCCGTCTGGTACCCCGCCTACCGACTGCGACGCTCCAGGTTCGTATCATCTTCTGGGTCTCATTTTCTACAATCCGAACTCAGGAGAACGTCTCCACTGCTCCAGGGTCCAGCCATGATGTGCTTTACATTAATCTTATCTATATAGGGAATCAGGTGTAATGATTTTAGGGTGGTGTGCACCTGTGTTGCCCTGGAAACCTGAACAAGCTTCTAATGAGCAGATTTGGCCTCCAGAAGTTGTCTGGAACTCAGTAGTACTCACTTCAAAATTGTATGAGCTGTTGTTGCTCCTGGATGTTCATCGTCTTTTATTTCCAGAACGTCCCCGGACTCAGTGCGAGCAGCACAGGGACGGCGTGCGGGGCGGAGCCGACGGTTTGCCCTTGGTAGGAGCTTTCGTCCCTCAGTGCGACGACGATGGTCAGTACCGGCCTCTGCAGTGCCACGGCTCCACCGGACACTGCTGGTGTGTGGACACCAGGGGGCAGGAGAGAACGGGCACCCGTACCCCGTCTGGGACCCCGCCTACCAACTGCGACGCTCCAGGTAAACACACCATTAAGATTAAGACTTCATTCCCATCAGTCTGAAAAGAGTCGACTCCAAAGCTTCGTGGTTGTCTGTTGATTCCCATCAATCTGATAAGAGTCGACTCCAAAGCTTTAGTTTCAGAAAAGAGTCAACTCTAAAGATTTAGAGCCGTTTGTTCATTTCTATCATTTAGAAAAGAGTCGACTTCAAAGCTTCAGAGTCAGAAAGAAGTCGACTCTAAAGCTTCAGAGCAGTCTGTTTATTTCTGTCAGTCTGAAAAGAGTCGACTCCAAAGATTCAGAGTTGACTCCATTTAAAGTAAATGTGACAGGAATGGAGTCGACTCCAAGCTTCGGAGTCGACTCTGTATTCTAGGTAAATAAAATACAGTGTTGTCCAGCTCCAGTGATTATAATAAAGAATAAAATGGTGTTTTTGTGTGGTGCAGTGGTGCCGGTGCCCACGCAGCGCCCGGAGACGGTGTGCGAGCGCTGGCACGCCAGTCTGATGGAGCATTACGGAGGGCGACCGGGTCCGGAACACTACCTCCCTCAGTGCGACTCTTCGGGAGAGTTCACCCCGGTGCAGTGCTACGGAGACACCAGTTACTGCTGGTGCGTGGACAAGGACGGGCGAGAGATTCCCGGGACTCGATCACACGACGTCAAACCGGCCTGTGAGTGGGGTGGGGTTGGGTTGGGTTGGGATGGGTTGGGTTGGGCTGGGCTGGGCTGGGTTAAGTTGGGTTGGGATGGGTTGGGTTGGGCTGGGCTGGGTTAAGTTGGGTTGGGCTGGGTTGCGTGGGGTTGGGTTGGGTTGGGTGGGGTTGGGTTGGGCTGGGTTAAGTTGGGTTGGGCTGGGTTGGGTTGGGTTGGGCTGGGTTAAGTTGGGTTGGGCTGGGTTGGGTGGGGTTGGGTTGGGCTGGGTTAAGTTGGGTTGGGCTGGGTTAAGTTGGGTTGGGTTGGGTTGGGTTAAGTTGGGTTGGGCTGGGTTAATTTGGGTTGGGCTGGGCTGGGTGGGGTTGGGTTGGGCTGGGTGGGGTTGGGTTGGGTTGGGTTGGGCTGGGTTAAGTTGGGTTGGGCTGGGTTGGGTGGGGCTGGGTTAAGTTGGGTTGGGCTGGGTTAAGTTGGGTTGGGCTGGGTTGGGTGGGGTTGGGTTGGGCTGGGTTAAGTTGGGTTGGGCTGGGTTGGGTTGGGTTGGGATGGGTTGGGATGGGTTGGGTGGGTCTGGGTTGGGATGGGTTGGGCTGGGCTGGGTTGGGATGGGTTGGGATGGGTTGGGTGGGTCTGGGTTGGGATGGGTTGGGCTGGGCTGGGTTGGGATGGGCTGGGCTGGGTTGGGATGGGTTGGGTGGGGCTGGGTTGGGATGGGCTGGGCTGGGTTGGGTTGGGTTGGGTGGGGCTGGGTTGGGATGGGCTGGGCTGGGCTGGGTTGGGTTGGGTTGGGCTGTGTTGGGTGGGGTTGGGTTGGGCTGGGTTGGGATGGGCTGGGCTGGGTTGGGATGGGTTGGGTTGGGCTGGGCTGGGATGGGCTGGGCTGGGTGGGGCTGGGTTGGGATGGGCTGGGCTGGGTTGGGTTGGGTTGGGCTGTGTTGGGTGGGGCTGGGTTGGGTTCTCAGCTGTGTTTATTATAAAATCATCATGAATTTGTTTGTCACTTTTCAAAAGCTAAACCTCGTCTGACTGTTTCTTGCAGGCGTACCCTCCGTGGCCCCGCCCGTCGTGCATCCACAGCCACGCCCGGACGTGACCCCGCCTCCATCCGGCACCTCCCTGCTGTACGCTCAGGGCCAGCAGATCGGAGCGCTCCCGCTCGACGGCACTCGCATGGACAAGGAGAAATCTAAAGTTCTCCTCGCGCTGCACGTAAGATCCACTGTGTAGTCAAAAGTATTCGGACGCCTGAGCAAGAGCTTGTCGGACGTCCCGTTTCAAATACAAATGCTATTAGGATTGAGTTTGACTCTTCATTCCAATGAATCAGAAAAGAGTCGACTCCAAAGCCTCAGAGTCATCTGGTCATTCCCATCAGTCTGAAAAGAGTCGACTCCAAAGCTTCGGAATTGTTTGTTCATTCCTATCAGTCTGAAAAGAGTCGACTCCAAAGCTTCATAGGTGAATGTTCATTCCCATCAATCTGAAAAGAGTCGACTCCAAAGCTTCATAGTTGACTGTTTATTTCCATTAGTATCAAAAGAGTCGACTCCAAAGCTTCAGAGTCATCTGGTCATTCCCATCAGTCTGAAAAGAGTCGACTCCAAAGCTTCGGAATTGTTTGTTCATTCCTATCAGTCTGAAAAGAGTCGACTCCAAAGCTTCATAGGTGAATGTTCATTCCCATCAATCTGAAAAGAGTCGACTCCAAAGCTTCATAGTTGACTGTTTATTTCCATTAGTATCAAAAGAGTCGACTCCAAAGCTTCAGAATCATCTGGTCATTCCCATCAATCTGAAAAGAGTCGACTCCAAAGCTTCAGAATCGCCTGTTCATTCCTATCAGTCATAAAAGAGTCGACTCTGACTGATCAGTTGGTGTTCCGGTTCATCCCAGAACTGCTGAGTGGAGCTTTTCTTCATGCTGGAACAGGATTGGGCCTTCCCTAAACTGTTGCTGCAGTTGAAATCATGTAATTTCCTTCATATAACTGATTTATTACACTTTTATTACCTGAAAGGGGTCATTAATAGGGGTGTCCCAATACTTTAAGGGTGTCCACATAATGTTACATTAATCAGGAGGTAGAACTGCTCACAAATGCAAACAAGTCAGACTCCTGTGCTAAATGGCTAGCGTTTTATGACAGCGAGATGACTCTTGTAAACAACACGGGCGTTTTCTAGCGTTTTCGTACTAACTCGATGCTGCGTGCTCGACCGCAGGGCTCCATCGTGGTGGGGATCGATTACGACTGCAGAGAGAAGAAGGTTTACTGGACCGATCTGGCTGGAAGGACCATCAGCAGGGCCGCCATGGAGACGGGAGCAGAAGCGGAGATCCTCATCAGCACCGGTGATTATCAGTCAGGGCAGAACGTTAGCGGGTCGGAGTTTCTCCACCAGGTGGAGCTGTCGGTGGAGTTTATTGTCTCTCATGTACCCGTGTGTCTCGCTGCAGGTCTGGTGAGTCCGGAGGGTCTGGCCATAGACGTCACACGCAGGAGGATGTACTGGGTGGACAGCACGCCCGATAAGATCGAAACCGCCCGACTGGACGGGAGTGACCGGCGCGTCCTGTTCGACACGGACCTGGTGAATCCCAGAGCCATCATAGTGGACTCACAGTCGGGGTGAGTGTGAGCACGGGGCGGGGCTATCCACCTGCTGGGCGTGTAACAGGCACAGTCCATCTAAAGGGTTCTGCACATGCACTCATGTTCTAATGTTCTGATGTTCTGATGTTCTGACACTAATGTTCTGATGTTCTGACACTAATGTTCTAATGTTCTGACACTAATGTTCTGATGTTCTGACACTCATGTTCTAATGTTCTGACACTAATGTTCTGACACTAATGTTCTGAAGTTCTGACAC
>NC_086000.1:783386-803386 GCF_030014385.1 Trichomycterus rosablanca | reverse complement strand
CCAGCTCTGCCCTGTTTTACAGAGCTGCTTCGTATCAGAGACCCTTCATGGACAGATGACCTCACATCCACCCCCCCCAGACACACACACACACACACACACACTCACACACACACACACACACACACACTCACACACACACCACACAGACGCTAACAGCTTTATTAAATACGTATAAAGGAAACAATATTGTGTGCTTTTGAGTTTACAGCAACAGTTTAGGGAAGGACCTTCCTGTTCCAGCATGAAGAACAGCCCTGACCTCAACAGCTCTGGGACTGATCAATGAGCGGCCAGTCGTGCAAATACGAACGCTGGCTCAGAATGGCACAAATTCCCACAGACATACTCCAAAGTCTTGTGCAGGCTGGTTTCAAAGTTATCAAGGTTTTATTTTTTTTACCCAGCCGGAACACGTTATACTCCAAGTGTTCCTCCTCCAGATCGTGACTGGAGTCCCTGTACGGGCAAAAGTGTCAGGACAACCGTTCTAATTATTTAATTCAACAGTTTAGGGAAGGACCTTTTCTGTTTCTGCATAAAGAAATAAATAAAAAAAAGAAACTCTGACTTCAGTTCCACTCAAAAGCTCTGGGACGAACCGGAACACAGACTGATCGATCAGCGCCCGGCCGTACAAATACAAAAGCTGTCATGTTTCGAATGCTCCGAATGGACACAAATTCTTACAGACACACTCCAAAGTCTTGAAGTCTTGTTGGAGCTGGTCCATGCTGAGCACCTCGGTGTTTTTTCTGTGGTCCAGAACAAATTCAATAAACCCTGGAATGGATTTTTTTTCAGAGCTGTGCACAAGCGCCGTCCAGACACCTGTAAATTCATCAAGGTTTTCTTTTCACCAGCCAGCGGTGGATTCCTACATAGGTGAACATGCTATACTCCAAGTGTTCCTCCTCTGGTACCTGGAACGAGGTGACGCCTCATCAGACCTCTGTCTAGAAAAAAACGCCTGAATGCCCGATGCATTTTTGACGTTGCTGATGGATTTGAGTGCATGATTCGGCATGTTTTAACACAGAATTATGATGTAAGTCGTGTCAGAATGACAGTAATTACACGTCAGAGTCGTAAATCTGACAGTCATAAAAATAAATACAATTCTTACGCAGAAAGCCGGACGCTTTCATAATGAAATAAATATTTTAAAGTCTAGTTGTAGGATTGATTGTTTAACGGCTGTGGTTGAAACACATGAATTCAGTAATTAGAGGTGGTGTCCCAATACTTAAAGAATATTATTATATCCTTATATAATTATATTAAAGGAATTAAGTTATCCAACACACACACCACCCCCCTACCTTAAAACTGATCAGCCTAATAACCCAGTGATTGTTGGAATAGTGTTCCTGTAGATATTTGAGCTGCGTGTGTTATAACGGAGATAACAGTAACGTCTCACAGAGGTGATACACGAGTTGCATAATTTTCTTATATAATCTGCTGTATTACTGAATCTGATGTTTTCTGATGTGAATCCTGTGATGAGGACGGGGGTGGGTGGTGGGGGGGCGATGACTTTTTCACAGCTCATGTTTGGGTGGAGCTCCAGTCCCAGAGGGTGTGTGCACGTGTGCATCGGTGTGTGTGTGTCTGTCACTGTGTACTGATTATGAGAGAGTGTGTGTAAGCTGAAGCTGGTGGACTCACACTGGTGAGGCCCTCAGGTGCTAAATTAGAATTGATCTGCTGTCTAACAAAATCTGCTGAGGTAAAAATACAGTCTTATTATTAATTATTATTATTATTATTATTATTATTATTAATAATAATAATAATTATTATTATTATTATTAATTATTATTATTATTATTATTATTAGTGCCATTCATTTCATTATTATTTTTAATACATTATTACTATTATTATTTATTTCAATTATAATTATACATTATAATTTATTTATTTCTTATTTTTGTTATTTTTTATTATTTTTAAATAGTGCTTATTACTATTATTAGTATTTTTTAAAAATATTTTTATTATTATTGCTGCTACTACTATTCTTCTTCTTATTATTATTATTATTATTGTTAGTGCTATTATTTAAATTGTTATTATTTTTATTATTAATATTTTATGATATTATTAATTATTTTTAAATGTTTGTTATTTTTATTATTTTTAAACATTGCTATTATTTTATATGGTACTGCATTATTATTCATTGTATTATTATTATTATTATTTGTATTTTATTACTGCTGGTATTATTAATTATTTATTGTTTTTTAATTGTGCTATTATATTACTATTTTTTTCTTAATCTTACTAGTATTAGTAATATAATAACATATAATAATAATATTATTAATATTAATTTTTATTAATGTTATTATTATTATCTTTGTAATTAGATTATTTATATATTATTATTATTATTATTATTATTATTTTATAATGAGATTATTAATATATAATTATTATTATTATTATTTTATAATTACATTATTTATATATTTTATATTATTATTATTTTATAACTAGATTATTTATATTTTCTTATTTTATTTTTATTTCTCTTATTATTTATTATTATTATTATTATTATTATTATTATTCTTATTATTTGAATCCTATAACAGTGTTTGTGGTTTTGAGCAGATGAAGTGGATATAAGTTCAACTCTCTCTTGCCCATTGACCCAGGGGCTCAGTGTACACATGCTGGTGTTTGTGTGATGCACAATACTGAGCTTTTATTCTTAGAAAGAACAAAAAGAACTGAGAGAACGTGTGTGTGAGTGTGAGAACACGGTGCAGTGTGATGAGGGAACATCAGAGCGTCACTGTGCACTCACTGAGAATTCATTCATAAACTCACACTTAGAAATATATAAAAATAGTCTTAGATATATGAGCTTCCCTTGTGATGATCAGGTTAGGGAAGGCCGGTGTGTAATGTCTGTTATAGATGTGAAACACTGAGGGCGTCGCTGTGCTATCATCATGATTATTATTATTATTATTATTATTATTATAGTTATAGTTATAAATGGACCTGCAGGGATTGGAAGTGTGTGTGTGTGTGTGTGTGTGTGTGTGTGTGTGTGTGTGTGTGTGTGTGTGTGTGTGTGTGTGTGTGTGTGTGTGTGTGATCAGACTCTTCTTTCCTCACACCGAGGGTGAATGGAATGAGGTTAGTGTGCATTTCTCTACGGGGTGGGACTCAACACACACACACACACACTCACACACACACTCTCTCTGTTTCTGTTTCGTAATCTCTCTCGCACACACACACACTGAGATCAATAAACTTTACACTGGATGATACTGCTGCAGGCAGGTTTAGTGAGATGAATCGGGGTGCCGACGGTGCACCAACATTTTGATGAATTTTATGCCGCAGACCACCAGGAACCAGCCGCTTCTTTTCCCCTGGCAGTGACAGTGTGAAGAGACCCCGTCCAACCTTCCCACCCTCAAACACGCCAAACATGTTTATTTGTTCTAATCCTTCAGACTGTGTGCTGATCTGGGACCATTCTGCGCTCCACCAGTAAGGAACTGGTGGCATGATGGGTATAATGAGCATGTGGGTGGGGGGTATTGGTGGTTCCAGAGTTGCAGGTCCTTCAGAGGTTCCCCGGTTCCCTGAACGGCCGCTCGTACCCGGAAGTGTTTGTGTAGAAATATTATTTATTATTTTTGTTTGGTTTGATGTTCAGTTCCTGAACTTCGTCCCGGTGTCGAGAGCCGCAGGGTGACATTCTCACTCCGGTTCCTTATCAAACACGATCTGTAGATCCGACTCTCTCTCTGATTCTCTCTCTCTGATTCTCTCTCTCTCTCTCTCTCTGTGATTGTATCTGATGTGAACGTCTGCGGTTGGTTTGTTCTCGTCTCTCTGTGAAGGTTTAAAATGTTTCTACAGAGCCAAACTGTGACCTTTACACCTCGGACCCCTCCGTACTGAACTCTCTCTCTGATTCTCTCTCTCTCTCTCTCTCTCTCTCTCTGTGATTGTATCTGATGCACACAGTCTGAAGGATTAGAACAAATAAACATGTTTGGCGTGTTTGAGGGTGGGAAGGTTGGACGGGGTCTCTTCACACTGTCACTGCCAGGGGAAAAGAAGCGGCTGGTTCCTGGTGGTCTGCGGCATAAAATTCATCAAAATGTTGGTGCACCGTCGGCACCCCGATTCATCTCACCCTCCGTACTGAACCTGAGTTGTTTGTTCAGCCGCCGTAGTTGACAGGTAGGTGGGACGGGTAGGCGAGACAGTTAGGTGACACACTTGGGTGGAATGGGTAGGCAAGACAGGTTGGCGAGACGAGTAGGCAGAACAGGTAGATGAGACAGGTAGGTTTGACAGATTGACAAGAAAGGTAGGTAGGACTGGTATGCAGGAAGGGTAGGCGAGACAAGTAGATGAGACAGTTAGGTGGTATTGGTAGGCAAGACAGTTAGGTGGGACAGGTAGGTGAGACAAGTAGGCAGGACAGGTGGGTGGGATGGTTAGGTGAGACAGGAAAGCGGGACGGAAAGGTGGGACGGGTAGGCAGGATGGATTGGCAGTATAGGTATGCGAGAAGGGTAGGCAAGACAAGTAGGTGAGACAGGTAGGCGAGACAGTTGGGTGGGACAAGTAGGTGAGACAAGTAGGCAGGACAGGTAGGTTGGATGGTTAGGCGGTATAGGTAGGCGAAAAAGGTAGGCAAGACAAGTAGACAAGACAGGTTGGCGAGACAGGTAGGTGAGACAGGTAGGTGAGACAGGTTGAGAAGACAGGTAGGCAGGATGGGTAGGTGAGATAGGTAGGCGAGACAAGTAGATGAGACAGTTAGGTGGTGTTGGTAGGCGATACAGCTAGGTGAGACAAGTAGGCGAGACAGGTATGCGAGACAGTTAAGTGGGACAGGTAGGCGAGACCTTTAGGTAGTATGGGTAGGCAAGACAATTAGGTGGGACAGGTAGGTGGAATGGGTAGACATAACAGGTAGGCGAGACAGGTTGACAAGACAGGTAGGTGAGATGGGTTGGCAGGACGGGTAGGTGAGACAGGTAGGTGAGACAAGTAGGTGAGACGGGTAGGTGAGACAGGTAGGTGAGACGGGTAGGTGAGACAGGCAGGCGGAACGGGTAGGTGTCCCCGCTGAACGATAACAGTGGTAATGCAGAAACAGGTGGACGACGTGACAGAATACATCACACACTGCTGATGGACATTTCCTGTCCTGTCCTGTGTGTGTGTGCGTGTGTGTGTGTGTGTGTGTGTGTGAGTGTCTGTGTGTGTGAGTGTCTGTGTGTGTGTCATCACTCCTGCGAGAGCTGTAATACCTAACCTTGCTGTCGTGTGTGTGTGTGTGTGCGCGTGTGCGCGTGTGCGTGTGTACGTGTGTGTGTGCGTGTGTGCGTGTGTACGTGTGTGTGTGCGTGTGTACGTGTGTGTGTGTGTGTGTGTGTGTGTGTACACTACATGACCTATAAAGAACCTGACCTGACTATGAGCTTGTTGGACGTCCAGTTTTAAACCTCTGATTTATTTGTGATCTTTTCAGCTAGAAAAGCTTCTCTGACTTTGAAGTACATCTGTGGGACTTTGTGCCAGTTCAGTCATTAGAAGGGGCGTCCCGATACTTTATGAACATCTCTCCCCTCTGACCGCTTCTGTTCTCTCCGTTTGTCCCGTAGGTGCAGCCGGACGCCGCGATGACCCCCGACAAACCAGCGTCCGGCGGCTTCTGGTCCGTCCTGTGCTGCATGGGCAGACGCGAGCAGCCCGAGATCACCTACAGCCTGGGTCACGACCCCAACCACACCCTGCAGAGCATGGAGCCGGCCACGCCCATGCCCCCCGCCGAGGAGCTGGACACCATGTTCGTCGAGCTGGTGGTGAGCACGCCGTATGAGCGAGAGTATCGGGACGTCCCAATACTTTTGACCAAATATGGTTTAATATTGCGTAACCGTTAGGGTCTGTGTTCTCTTCGTGGTGTGTCGATGGTGCGTTGATGGCGTGTTGATGGCGTGTTTATGGCATGTTTTGTGTTTCCTCCGTCAGGATGAGCTGGATCTCACAGATAAACACAGAGACGCCATGTTCGCTCTCCCTGCGGAGAAGAAATGGAGGATCTACTGCAGCAAGAAGATGGTAAGATCCACCGCCGGGTCAGAAACGTCCACAGGGATGCGAACTCAGCACCTTTTATTATTCTTTTTTGTAATGATAGGATTAGTTAGGATTCGTGTCCCTCTGCATTGCCTAGTGTGGGCAGTAGAGGGGGCATGGAGGCAGGTGGCAGCACTTAGACGTGAACCTGACGGGGTTAAAGGTGTTTGATCTGTGTTTGATGTTCAGGACCAGGAGGAGAATAAAGGAGCGACGAGCTGGCCCGATCACTACATCGACCAGATCAACGCCATGGCGGCCGTAAGAACGTTTACATGTTTACATACAGCTGGACGAACATCAGAGGGTCAAAAGTATCTGGACGCCTCCGATAAAATCAGTTATTTGTGTGTTGTACCTCAGAGGAGCCAGGTGGTGGCGCTGGAGAAGGAGGACGAGGCTGAGATGACCAAAACCATTGAGGGGTTGAAGACAGCACTGAGGACGCAGCCCATGAGGTACGACCACACATGAATGAGTGAATGTCTTGCAGTTTTGTGACTTGATTCATGGACCGGGATGATGAATGGATGGATGATGAATTAGTGAATGGATGGATGGATGATGGATGAATAAATGAATGGATGGGTAGATGATTGTGTGATTACGTTTTCTCCTGCAGTTTCGTGACCCGGTTCCTGGACCTGGACGGACTGACATGCCTCCTGAACTCCCTGAAGAACCTGGACCAGGACCACGAGGCGAGCGAGTCTCAGATCCACACCTCACTGATCGGCTGCGTCAAAGCTCTGATGAACAACTCCCAGGGCCGCGCCCACGTCCTGGGCCACGCCCACAGCATCAACGTCATCGCCCAGAGCCTCAGCGCCGAGAACGTTCGCACCAAAGTGGCGGTGCTGGAGATCCTGGGCGCCGTGTGCCTGGTCCCCGGGGGGCACCGGAAGGTTCTGGAGGCCATGCAGCACTACCAAACATACGCCAGTGAGAGGAGCAGGTTTCAGGTGGGGCTGTGTCCCAAATCACATAATCACCAAATCACCTGATAACCAGATCACCTGTCTCATATCAACCCACTCACTCTGTCTGTCCAGAACATCAATAATAATATTTATTTATTTATTCAACATTTTATTACATCATAACATTCATATAAACTTATGAAAACTTTTATTTTCTTTACTGCGACCCTGAATAAACAAGCCGAAAAAAATGTGATGAGATTTTCTTTTTTATTTAATATTTTCTCTTTTTTCTTTTCTTTTTTACTCTTTTTTTTGTTTTCTTTTTTCTCACTTTTTTCTTTTCTTTTTTCTTTTCTCTTTAATTCTCTCTTCTCTTTTTTCTTTTATATTTTTTATTCATTTTTTTGTCTTTTTCTCTTTTCTTTTTCTTGTTTTCTCTTTTCTTTTTTCTTTTATATTTTCTTTTTATTTCACCTTTTAATTTTTTTTAAATTATTTTTTCTTTCTTGTTTTTTCACTTTTCTAACTTTTTATTATTATACTGTTCATTAATTTTGTCAAATTTCTTACTTGTCCTAATTTTGTTTAAATTTAGTTTTTATTCATTTGTTTATTTTTGGGTTTTCTGTTGCTTTTGGCGTTTTTTAAATTCTTACTATTTTTTTGCTTGTTATTCCTCTTTTTTTGTTTTTTAATTTTTTTTATTGGATTTATTTTTTGTTTCTTAACGGTTTATTTTATTTATTTATTTTATTTGCTGATTGTTTGGTGTGTGGTTCCAGTCTCTGGTGAATGATCTGGACAGGAGTACGGGGCGCTACAAGGACGAGAACCTGAAGACAACCATCATGTCCTTCATTAACGCCGTGCTCAGTCAGGGAGCTGGAGAGGTTCGTGTTTAATACCCTCCTGATTTATTAACAGTGTAAACTCTGTTTTAATTCTTTACTGATTATTACTTTATAAATATTATAATTCTATTTTACACGATTAAACCTGAGCTTTACTGTCGCTGCAGACGAGTCTGGACTTTAGGATCCACCTGAGATACGAGTTCCTCATGCTGGGGATCCAACCGGTGATCGACAAACTCCGGAGTCATGAGAACGAGACTCTGGACCGGTGAGGCTGAGCTTCATATGATCCTCTAATAATGATGAGGAATGGACGTCAATCCTCACAGTGGTGTTATATCATCTATTGGGGTGGGGTGGGGTGGGGTGGGGGGGGGGGGGGGGTCACATACTTTTGTTGATGATGTTCTGCTGTTTCGTTTCTCAGGCATCTGGAATATTTTGAGATGCTGAGGAATGAAGATGAGCTGGCGCTGGCCAAACGCTTCGAGAAGGTCAGATCAGCTTCACCTGATGTTTCTGTAGCCTCAGCAGATCTGATAATGATGGTGATGATGATGATGATGATGATGATGAAGATGATGGTGATGGTGATGATCTCTCATGTTTCTGTTCTGCTCAGGTTCATATCGACACTAAAAGCGCCTCTCAGGTGTTTGATCTGATCCGTAAGAGAATCAATCACACTGAAGCTTTTCCTCACTTCCTGTCCATCCTACAGCACTGCCTGCACATGCCCTGTAAGCAACCTCATAATCAATATCAATAAATTAATCACAGTATTAATTAATAAAGAATATTAGTAATAATGTATAGTATATATATATACATCATAATATAATAATAATACAACTTTATTATAATACTATACTTTATAATGATTAAATAATAACAATAATAATAATAATAATAATAATAATAATAATAATATGATTTTTAAGTGTGACTGTGGGAATTTGTGCTTTTAATAGAGGTTCTGAATCATTCTAAAGGTTTTTTTTATAAAGTGATGATGTTCTAGTCAAAGTTGGAATCATTTATTAACTATCGAGTGCGACTAAAACACCTGAGTTCAGTAATTCAGTAATAAAGGTGGTGTCCACATACTTTTGGTCGTGTGCTGAATGAAGCGGTTAGTGAAAATGATGATCTCAGCACGCTGTTCCTGTACAGTATTTAAATCCCTCCTGATGATGATGGTTGTGTATGTAGATAAGCGGAGTGGGAACACGGTGCAGTACTGGCTCCTCCTGGACCGGATCGTCCAGCAGATCGTCCTGCAGACGGATAAAGGTCACGACCCCGACGTGGCACCGCTGGAGAACTTCAACGTGAAGAACGTGGTACGACTGTGAGTAACACCGAGCTCTACTGCTACCGTTAGAGTCAGTACCAACACTACTGGTACTACTAGCATCAGTACGACCTGTCTGTCTGTCTGTCTGTCTGTCTGTCTGGTCAGGTTGGTGAACGAGAACGAGGTGAAACGGTGGAAGGAACAAGCAGAGCAGATAAGAAAAGGTAATCGAACCCATCCGTGATGTTCCTGTAGATTTTTTTTGGTTTAGTCATGTCCAGTTCCCAACTGCAGCTGCTCTGCTGCATGCACCACCCCTGTGCTGGCAGTGGAGGGCTGCACCACCTATGTAGAGGTACGCTATGCCCTTTATTAGACCTCCACCACTCACGTAGGTGCCTCAACCAGCCAGCAGAGGTCGCAATTGCAGCCTCAATGAGGAACTCTGTTGACCTGTTAGACGCCTGGAGAGCTTGAGAATTTGAGAGCTTGTGCTCCCAGCGGTGGTAGGCTGGTCCATAGAGCGCTGCTCCAACCTAGCAAGTTCCTGTAGGAACTTTAAGGCGTTGATGTTGAAGCTCAGGTTGAGCCGTATGGCCAGTATGGTGTGACTGAACCAAACTAGATCTTCTAAGATGATGGTGATGGTTCAGACGTTCAGTTTGTAGGATGCTAGACTAGACTGTTAGCCTCTTCAGAGGACGCCAGGACTTTAAAGCTCGTTGTACCTCCCTTGTCCTCCAGAACAAGGTGAGCTCCAGCAGAAGCTGGAGAAGAAGGAGAGGGAGTGTGACGTCAAGGCCCAGGAGAAGGAGGAGATGATGCAAACCCTGAACAAAATGAAGGAGAAGCTGGAGAAGGAAAGCAGCGAGCACAAACTCGTCAAACAGCAAGTGGCTCAGCTAACGGCGCAACTCCACGAGCTTAGCACCGTACGACCTGTTCACGGAAGTTTAGGGACGCCTGACCGTGAGCTTGTTGGACATCTCGTAACAGTAACAGCCTCCACTCTTGTGGTCCACAATGTGGTTGAGGTTACGATGACAATGTGTGGCACTTCAGATCTTTGGGATGAATTGGAATGTTGATTGTGAGCCAGGCTATTCATCCAACATGATGTCCAAAAGCTCACGATCCAGCGTCCAGATACTTTCGGCCATATAACGTATCTAAACATGAATAATCACAGTAAGAACTTTAGATTGATTGTCATCAATTTTGTAGAGGCCGGTCGCTCCAGAAGGACTTCCCTTGGTACCTTCCGCTCCTGGTGGTCCATCAGCTATCTTACCTCCAGCACCAGCTCTCCACCCTTCACCTCCTCCTCCTCCTCCACCACCTCCTCCTGGGTGTCCACCACCGCCTCCAGGTCTTCCGTTCGGTGCTCTGCCTGGAGTCTCAGCGCTGAAGAGAAAGGACGTTCCTCAGTCTAGCAATCCTCTCAAGTCCTTCAACTGGGCCAAACTCAGCGAGGTGAGGGACGACCGCCGGCTCATGTGGACTCACGCTGACATGATGAATGGGTTCGATTCCTGTCATTTCTGTTTACCATAGAATAAGCTGGAAGGGACGGTGTGGATGAAGCTGGATGAACTCAAGATCTTCAAGCTCCTGGACCTGGAGGCGATCGAGAGAACCTTCTCAGCCTACCAGAGACAACAGGTACGTCTTACCTGACCTTCATTGGTGTGGGTCTTGATCTATGCTTGGTCTTTGTTGGTACTACATAGAGGCACACTATACCCTCCATGAATCCGGATTTGTATTGGTTATGGTATTGGCTTGGTCTTTGTTGATGTGGGTCTTGATCTTGGCTTGAACCTGGTTGGTATGAGCCTTGATCTTGGCTTGGACTTGGTCAGTGTAAGTCTTAGTCCTGGACTGATTCTGGTTGGTATGTGTCTTGGTGTTGTCTTGATCTTGGCTGGTATGGGTTTTGGTCCTTTTTCCAGTCTTGGTTGGTATGGGTCTTGGTGTTGGGCTTATGCTGATTTTAAGGGCAATGATTTGATTTCGGTTGTGCCAGTCTTGGTCTCACTTGGTTGTGGTTGGTCTTGGTTGGAATGTATCTTGGTCTTGTATTGCTCTTGGTTGGTGTTTGTTTTGTTGGTTGGTCTAGACTACAACTTCCTGGTCTAGACTACAACAACTTATATTTGTATTGTTGATGTTGCAGAAAGAATCTGGAGACGACTCAGCGGCCTCTAAGAAGGTTAAGGAACTGTCGGTTATCGATGGTCGTCGAGCCCAGAACTGCAACATCCTGCTCTCACGGTGAGTCTGATGCTCAACATCTCACGGTTCATCACGACTGTACCACCAAGAAATCCACGTCACTCATAATTATTCAATATTCGGTGTTTATTAAATATAAATAATTTCCCGGCAGGTTAAAAATGTCCAACAGCGAGATTAAACGAGCCATTCTAACCATGGACGAGCAGGAGGACCTTCCCAAAGATATGCTGGAACAGGTGATTATTTACTTAACTGATGCATTTATCCAAGGAATTGTGGGTTGTGGACTTTGCTCAGTGGCCCAAGAGTGGCAGCTTGGGGTTGTGGTGGGGACTGTGTCCAGTGGTGGCATGGCAGCTTGGGTTGTTACTCAGTGGTGGATCGAGTAGCTGGCTTGAACCAGCAACCCTGTGATCACCAGTCCCATTACCCCTTACCACTGAGCTACCCCTGCCCTACTACATCATTTCTCTTCACTCATTTAAATCCAGCACATTGTAAAAATACAAGCCTGAATTCCAGAAACGTTGGGACCGTGTCCTGTCAGCACTTCAAAAGCATTCTCCGCACCTAATCAAGCATTACTTGTTACATCTAGCAGTGGCTCCTTATAACCGGTCTGATAACTCATCCCATGCTGAGGTCCTCGGACCTGACGGCCTGCCCGGCTTCCCCCACTGCCCCTTTAGCCGTGATCCTTTAGTTTTGAGCCTCACCACCCACAAGATCCTCAGGTGTAAAACTAAATGTTGAGCCGCTGTTGCTACTCGAGTGTTTCCTGTTCGTTTAGCTGCTGAAGTTCGTCCCTGAAAAAAGTGACGTTGACCTGCTGGAGGAACACAAGCACGAGCTGGACCGCATGGCCAAAGCCGACCGCTTCCTTTACGACATGAGCAGGTACGGCTCACCGCGGTTCCACGTCGGTACTGGACGCTTCAACGTTTAGATAAACTGCTTACATTCCAAACTCTCTCCTCTGATCCTCAGGATTGATCATTACCAGCAGCGCCTGCAGTCTCTCTACTTCAAGAAGAAATTCGCTGAGAGGGTTTCGGACGTCAAACCAAAAGTCGAAGGTTTGTTCACATCAAAACAACAGTGAGGATTAACCACTTTCTTATAGTCAGGTTGCATTATTATTATTATTATTTATTTATTTATTATTTTATTGTTATATATTATTATTTTATTATTATTATTATTATTGATTAATTTTTTTTATTGTTATATATTATTATTATTATTATTATATTATTATCAGTATTATTATTTATTATTATTATTTATTATTATTATTATTGATTTTATTTTAATTACTTCATTGTTATATATTATTATTATATTATTATACTGTATTATATCATTATTATTATTATTATTATTTGTTATTATTTGTATTATCAGTTCTATTATTATATAATTATTTGCAATATTATTTAAAAATAATTTTTATTATTAAAAATTTTTAAATGTAAAAAAAAAATGCTTTGGACCCACCGCAACTCTGGCCAGGACAAAGCAGTTTATGAGAACAAAAAATAAAAATAAGATTATTCAAATAAAACTTTTAAAATTTTGTTTTTTTCCCCCATTAAATTAAAGTAAAAATAAGAAATTAAATGAACAACGTTTATATTTAATAACTACATTTTATGGCCAAAAAGTGCCTGGCCATTGTGGGGCCCCTGAGCGAGGCCCTTAACTGTTTGGCTTGTACTGAGTCTCATTTGTAGGTCAGTCTGGAGTTGAGGATGAACTCCAGTGACCCTCTCAGCCTGTGTGGGATGAATCGGAACGTTAATTGTGATCCATCTTACAGATGTTGATGGTAAAGGTTCCGCTCTGTGTGTTCCAGCTCTGATTCAGGCATCTACAGAGGTCCAGCAGAGCAGGAACCTGGACCAGCTGCTGGAGGTGGTCCTGGCTCTGGGGAACTTCATGAACCGAGGGCCGAGGGGGAACGCTTACGGCTTCAGACTGTCCTCGCTCAACAAGCTGGTGGACACCCGCTCCAGCGCCGACAAGTAAAGATCACCTTCATTCATTCAGCCTGAGAGGAAACGGTGGGGTCCCCTCACAGCAGGAAGGTCCTGGGTTCAATTCCCAGGGTCTTTTCTGTGTGGAGTGCATGTTTTCCATGTGTCTGCGTGGGTTTCCTAATTGGAGCTAATAGAAATTACCCTCAATGTGTGTGTGTGCCCAATAAATCAGACCCACAGAGACCCTGACCAGGTAAAACAGACTGGATAAATAAAAGACCTGAGCTTAATAAGCTTAATAATAAGGGCGTCCACATACTTTTGACCGTAACAGTCAGTGATTACGGTGATTACAGGCGGGTGTTCTTTTGCAGGAACGTCACTCTGCTGCACTACCTCATCACCCTGCTGGAGCAGAAGTTCCCCCAGGTGGCGCTGTTCCACCAGGAGCTGCAGAACGTTCCAGAAGCTGCTAAAGTCAAGTGAGTCCTTCCAAAAACCCACAAACCCACAAATGATCCCCCAGAATCCAATATTCCTCGATGCTGACCGAGTTCCTCTGTGTGTGTTTGGCTGCAGTATGACTGAACTGGAGAAGGACGTAAATCATCTGCGTAATGGACTGAGGAGCGTGGAGGCCGTGAGTATCCATCACTCATCTACTGCAGTTTAACCCAGAATTTATTATTCATATTTTACACCTTCCTGTTGGTTCTAAACACACATTTTAATAAAATATACGTCTTTATAAAAGTTTAGGTTGATAGAAATGTAAGTAAATAGAAGTTTGGGTTAAATTTGTGTTGTTAAAGGTTTGGGTTGGTAAAAGTTTAGGTTGATAGAGGTTTGGGTTGGTAAACGCATATACTCGGTGAACCTGGAAGAACATCCAAAACTCCTCCAGGTTTCCAGGACCCACGTTGTTTTGCAGCCTCCTCGAGCTGTGCTGCTGAAACCTCAGATGGTCTTTAACTGAAAGGGGACAAATTCCTTCAGACACACTACAAGAAGAGATGGATGTTATAGCTGCAAAGCTACAGTAACATCATGGTTCTGAAATGCTTATGTACCCGTGTGTGTGTGTGTGTGTGTATGTGTGTGTATATATATATATATGTGTGTGTGTGTGTGTGTGTGTGTTTATGTGTGTGTGTGTGTGTGTGTGTATGTGTGTGTGTGTGTGTGTATGTGTTGGTGTGTGTGTGTGTGTGTATGTGTGTGTATATGTGTTGGTGTGTGTGTGTGTGTGTGTGTATGTGTTGGTGTGTGTGTGTGTATGTGTGTGTGTGTGTGTGTATATATATATATGTGTGTGTGTGTGTGTGTGTGTGTGTGTGTAGGAGTTGGAGTATCAGAAGACTCGTCCTCCTGAATCTGGTGATAAGTTCGTGTCGGTGGTGAGTCAGTTCATCACTGTGGCCGGATTCACTTTCTCTGAGGTGGAGGATTCACTACAGGAGGCCAAAGAGACGGTAAAACAACACCTACACCTACACCTACACCTACACCGAGAAGATGAGGGGGGTGATGGATGGATGTATAAGTGGATGGATGGATGATGGATGGTTGGATGGATGGATGATGGATGGTTGGATGGATGGATGGATTGCTGGACTGCAGCAGCGCTGTGGTCTGGACCTTCTCCTCAACACTCTTCATTCCCCTTCAGTTCCAGAGAGCGGTGAGGAACTTCGGTGAGGAACCGAACACGGCACAAACCGACGATTTCTTTGGGATCATCGATCAGTTCCTGCAGGCGTTCGCCGAAGCCAAACAGGACAACGAGAACATGCACAAGCGTAAAGAGGAGGAGGAGCGGCGGGCGCGTGCGGAGGCTCAGGTACGGTGTAACGCCAGCTCTCTACAGGCACAGTTACTGTGGAGGGGATGTTTGATATGTCTAAACTGTGAGAATAATAATTATAATATAATAATATAATAATAATAACAAAAATATAATGATAATAATAATATAATAATAATAATAATAATATATAATAATCTCCCTCTTTGTTCCTCTCAGATGAAGGAGCAGAGGGAGCAGGAGCGGAAGGCTCGGAGAGAGAAGGAGAACATCGAGGAGGACGGAGAATTCGACGATCTGGTTTCTGCTCTCCGGTCCGGCGAGGTGTTCGACAAGGACCTGAGCAAAATGAGACGGAACCGCAAACGGGCCGCCGGTACCACGAAGGGCGCGGAGATGAGCCGAGAGAGACCCATCACCAAACTCAACCTCTGAGAGGGACCCGTCAATAAATCGATTATATGAAGGAAATTAAATGCTTCCAAATGTGCAGCAACAGTTTAGGGAAGGTCCTGAGCACAGAACGAGCTCTACTGAAAAAAAGACGCTTGGGGTTGAAGAAATTCTATTACGCTGCAACGCCGCCATCTGGTGGTCAAACGGATGAACTGCACCTTCGCTCACTGTGAGCATTGACTCGGAACTTTAGAAATGTGAGAAGGGCATCGACCCAAATACAAACTGGAAAGGAAGAGCTTTGTTAATCTGTGCCAACTGTGTGCCAAGTGCCAACACCCTCCGTACCTCAGTGCTGTGTGAATAAATGTATTTTATTTTATTCAGTGTTGATTTGTGTTTTATTGTAGGACACTAATAACTCAGGGGTTAAGTACTGTGCTAGTAATCAGAACATTGCAGGTTCAAGCCCAGCTGCTGCATTGTCCCAGTGTTGGGCCCCAGAATACAAACTGTGTGTTGTATAGGAAGTTTCAGCAGGATTAAGGATGTGAAAGCATTTCTTTTATCTTGTTGTAGGATCATTTTTATACTTCATTTATTGTCTGTTTTACCAGCGGTTTATCCTGGTCAGGGTCACGGTGGGTGCTGAGTGAAGGGTAGGAAACACCCTGGACAGGTTGCCAGTCTTTTACAAAGTACACACACACACACACACACACCTAAATACACAAGGAGAACATGCCAAACTCCACACAGCAAGGACATGGACCTCTCCATCTGGGAAATGAACCCAGGACCTTCTCGCTGTAAGGCGACAGTACTCAGAACATAATATATAATATATAGGGCAATTGTGGCCTAGCGGTTAAGGTATTGGACTAGTAATCAGAAGATTGCTGGTTCAAACCCCACCACTGCCAGGTTGCCACTGTTGGGCCCTTGAGTGAGGCCCTTAAGCCTCAATTGCTTAGACGGTATACTGTCTCGCTTTGGATAAAGACGTCGGTTAAGTGCCATAAATGTAAATGTAATTATACTGTCAGGTCAGTAGGTCTTGGGCCACGCCTACTGCGCTGCGATTGGACTAGAATGTAAATTATGTAAGTAGTAAGGCATCATGGGTATTCGCTTCAATAAAAGCCACATAAAGGTCAATCTGGGGTCGACTGGTCAGTCTACAATCCTTTGATCTTTGCTATGGTTGACCTTTCCTTTGTTTAGTTCTGGTGCAGCACACACACACACACACACACACACACACACACACACCACATGCAGCCACTGTTTATAGCTTGCGTATATCACATTCTCGACATTTGGACTTGATGATTGGTGATCTGGTTGTCGCCACCAACAAGCTGCTACTGATGGAAAATAAAAATTCACTTAAAATCACCTGAATTTTTATTTTCCGTGTTTTCTTTGATGACGTGAATGTAAACATTCCTCACATGGGCTGAAATAAAGAACTCCAGTATTTATAACAGCAGTACTGAAAATAATGAGCTGATATTTACTGAAGGATCCAGTTTTTAAAGCTTTTGCTTGAATAATTCATGTACTGTAGTTACACTATACAGCCAAAAGTATTCGGACAGCTGATGTGATCTTGTATGGGAATTTGTGCAGCATTTGTACGCCTGGGCGCTGCTCCTGACGTTCCAGTTCATCCCAGAGCTGTTGAGGACACTGGAGTTTCTTTCTTTAATCTGAGCTCTTCTTCATGCTGGAACAGGAAAGGACCTTCCCAGTGATAGCTCAGTGGTTAAGGTACTGGACTAGTAAACAGAAGGTTGCCGGTTCAAGCCCCGCCACCACCAAGTTGCCACTGTTGGGTCCCTGAGCAAGGCCCTTAACCCTCAATTACTCATTGTGTTCCGCTCACTGTGTAAGTCGCTTTGGATAAAAGCGTCTGCTAAATGCTGAAAATGTAAATGTGATATAATTTCCTTTATATGATTGATTTATTACACCTGTTAGCAACTGTTGTGGCCCATATCTATAATAATAATAATAATAATAATAATAATAATAATAATAATAATATAATAAAATAATAATAATAATAGTAGTAGTAGTAGTAATAATATAATATAATAATAATAAATAATATAATAATAATTATAATTATAGTAATAATAATAATAATAATAATATAATAATAATAATAAAATAAAATAATTATAATTATAATATTAATGTAAAAGAAAAAATATATAATAATTGTAATAATAACAGCAAATTAAATAATGTAAATTATATAAAATAATAATAATAACATAATTGTTGTGTCGTTGTGTCAGTGTTGTGATGTCACAACAGTGTTGTGAAGTAACCACGGAAACAACAAGAACTCTGTTCATAATCTGTTTATGTTTAGCAAAAATAAAATTCGTGATGAAGTGTTACAGCCCCAAACCCACAAACAACCCCAACCCCCTTCAACCAGCCCCCCCAGCCCCCCGAACCCCCCGGGTCTCGTAAACTACAGCGTTACAGGCAAAACTGTTTACATTTGTTTTGTTGTTCACAGTGTTGTGATGCGTTCACACCTCGCGAGTCTTGTTGGCACTTTATAAAGTTTTTGATAATCAGTCGGTACAGCCTTCAAACCGAACGGCATCGTTCTGCACTCGCGCGGTGACGGATCAGAGACTGGTGTTCGCCGTGTCGTGTTTGGACTCGTACGTTAGCTCGGTGGCGGTATCGGGATGCGCGTCGGTACAGAAAAACACCGCCGGGTTCTTGCTCGCCCACATGGCCACTTCTCCGCCGTTCGCCGGGCTGGAGGAAGACACCCGACTGTTAGTGTTACCCCGCCCGCCGGTCATGTAGCGCTCTCTGATGGCGTGGGAGCGCGATGGCGTGCGCCTCCGCGTCCGGGTCTGCGCTGACAAATACGCGGCGACGTTTCTAGTCCTGTACCCTTCCTCCCGGCTGCGGCCCAGGAGCATGGAGATGTTGGGGTTCCTGATGGCGTAGATCAGGGGGTTGATGGCGCCGTTGGCCCACGCCATCCACGCGGCCACGGCGTCCATGGCGGGGTTGAAGGCGTAGTTCCCGACGGCCGTGACGATGCCCATCAGGCAGTACGGCCCCCAGCAGAAGATGATGAAGACGATCATGATGAGGACCGTGGTGGCCGTGCGCATCTCGCTGTAGAAGCGGAGCAGGTGGGCGTAGGTGGTGACCGGGCGCACGCGGATCTCCGACAGACGCACCGTCTTGCAAATGTTGTAGTGGCAGAAGCACATGAGGGCGAACGGAAGGAGGTAGCACACGACGATCAGGGACACGCTGTAGGCCGTGCCCATGCGGGACGTCCCCGAATGAAAGACGTACATGCAGTGGTAGAAGCCGCGCTTGTGGATCACGAGACGTTCCGACGTCCGCAAGAACAGATACCACGGGAAGGAGAAGACGACCGCCAAGAGCCAGACAGCCACCAGCAAGTGGATGGCCTTCCTCCTGCCGATCTTCTCCTGCGGCTGCCTGACGATGGCGTAGTAGCGATCGAAGGAGATCAGAGTCATGGTCAGGGTGGAGATGATCCCGAAGCAGGTGTTGAAGAAGCCGTTGGCGATGCAGAACTTCTCGCCGAACATCCAGGCGCCGTCCGTGCTAAACAGCATGACGAAGGAAAACGGCAAGCACAGCACGGCGGTCAGGAAGTCCGACAGCGAGAGCGACATGATGAAGGCGTTGGTCACCGTCCTGAGTTGCCGGTGCTTGATGATCACGATCACCACGGCCGAGTTGCCCAGGCTGGAGAGCAGAAAGATGGCCAGCAGGAGGAGAGCCTGAGCCGCCACAGCGACGCCCGGGAGGACCGAGCTCCCGTCCGAGATCCTCACCGCCCCGCCGCCGGGTCCGGCCGTTCCGTTCCCGGCCGCCAGCTGAGGGGCCGCCGAGGCCAGTCCCGCCTCCCAGAGCGGGCCGGACGTGGAGATGTTGGCCGTGACGCGGGTCATGTTGCTGCCGCTCACATCCATGGAGCGAGATCGGGAAGCTGCCGCTCGGTCGGAGAGGACTCATCCCTCTGCCACCGATGTTTTAGAGCTCAGCCTGAGAAAGCGCTCATCCGGACCTGCAGATCCAGAACCGACGTTCCCTCGACGTTAGACGCTGTCCGCCGGGCCCGAGCGCCTCCTCCTGTCTCCGACATCTCGTTTTCCTGCAGACGGAGGCAGCAGCCGAGGCGCCAGCGCAGCCTTATTTGTGCATGTCGAGAATGCATTGTGCAGAATCCCCCCCTTCATCCTCCTTCAGCCTCACAGGGTTGCCAGATTCATCCCTAACACATCACACTTTTCTCGTTGGGGGTCTGAGGAGTAAAAAAATAAACAAACGGGGCCACAGACTCTTTAA